>NW_026869173.1:0-81182 GCF_020745735.1 Hemiscyllium ocellatum | reverse complement strand
GCCAACTGCTTCCCCTTCCAATGTGTTGTTCAGTCAATCCATCCTCCAGGTTGTTACAGGAATATACTGCTGCCTCTATCCCATGTGTCGTTCCCTCAATCCAACCCTGGACACAGTTACAGAGATATACTGCTGTCCCTACCCCATGTATTGTTACCTCAATCCACCTCTCAATGCGATTACAGGGTAGAGGAACATTCCATTCAGCCAGACTGGATCATTACAATGAAACGGGAGGAGACCATTCTGCCCCTCCAAAGAATTACACAGGAATATAGGATGAAGTAATCCAGCTCGTTGAGTACATTACACAGCCCCAGACGAGGCCATTCAAACCGCCTGAAGTGCTGCACAGGAACAGGAATGCTGTCACTAACAGGAGATAGACAGTAGAGATATATGATTTTTTTAAACAAAGCTGTCACTAGTTTTGACTCAGAGATCACTGTAGGGTCATCAATGATCAAGAATCTATGTAAAATATCTGGATGAAAGGACTGAATGGATCAAAGCTGAATTACCTTGTACACCAAAATTATCATTCAATATATCTTCCAACGGAGGTAGCGAATCTGCTTTATGATGTAGACAGGGAAGGTTAGTGAGCATATCCTCAGCAGCAATAATATAATGTGAGTTGTCTATTGCAGTCGGGAACAATTTAAATGGAGAGAGATTGCAGAACTCTGTGATACAGATGTCTTTCATATTCTTGGTACATGAATCATATAAAGTCTGTCTGCAGATGCAGCAAGTGATTTGGAAGGTAAGTGGAATGATGCTGTTTGTGGCAACGGGTATTGGGTTTAATCAGGAATGTTTTACTGCATCTGTACAGGGCATTGCTGAGACCACATCTGATACACTGGGTGCAGTTTTGATCCTCTAAACTAAAAAAAAGGATACAATTCCTTTCAAAGGTGTTCAAAGATGCTTCCCTTTACTCATTCCTGACATGTTGGCCTTTTGCTATTGGGGATTATCTGTTTAGATCTTAGATGAGAAATCTTATTGAACCACGATTTTCAGAGACGTCTTTCAGCTCGATACATATTTTCTCTCGTTAAGAAGACGAAAGCTAGATAATTTTTTTTGAATGAGATGCAGTGCTATTAACACAAATATTATGAAGCTATCAACCCATTTAAAAAAATTACGCAGATGCATATAAGCATCTAAACAAATCATAAAACGGGCACATTATTTTCTTTTGCTCATGAAAGGCACCGTGCACAACAACAGCAATGATGTTGCATACAGCATACAATCTCTTATCATTCATTCCAGAGAATGTACATGTAGAGTGTACATGGTCCTGTTTGGTTTTCAGTTGACATTCTTGTATTTTTACGCACGGAGACGGGGAAAAATATTTGCTTCAGAAGCAGCAGCCAATTGGTCTCTCTCTCTTACTTTGTTCTACCTGAAAACAATGCGCCAGAGCAGAAAAATCCTGAGTCATCTTTTGCACTCGTGGAGGATTCATAGGAATCTCTGTACAGCTCAAGCAAAGGGAATTCAGCCAAATCCAACTGTTCCAGGAAGAAATCCGCATTCCCAGACATTTGTGTGAGCAGAATAAGTTCAAAGTCAGAAAAAACATTTGGGACACTCTATCATTTTACCATTTGTTCACAGTTCAACTTACTGTGTCTGAGATTTTTGGAGAAAATTACCCAGTCCGATACCGATATCATTGGACACAACATTCAACTGGTTACATTTAAAATTTGCTTTCAACAATAGAGGAGTGGGAAAGACATGAGTGACCCTCCAACATTGGGCAGAACACGAACAAGAGATTCTCAAAGTGTTGTCAAGGTGAGAATTCCTTCCCCAGAAGTTTGTGATGCCTGGATATTCCATTTGTTCAAAATTGTCTATGTTAGACATTTGAAAGACAAATGAATGTAGAAAAATGGTACATGGTAGAGCCGTGACAAATGAATGTAGGAAAATGGTATATGGTCGAGCCGTGACAAATGAATGTAGGAAAATGGTACACGGTAGAGCCGTGACAAAGTGCCTGGTGACTCACTCTTGCTCCACAGTCCCGTGTTACTATGGTGCATTCAGCCCCTCACAGCTCCTGCAAGATGCAGATGGGGGCCACTTGCTCCAAATACCTGGTCCACAGTAACATAAGATCTCAAACAATCCCTCACAACTGTCTCAGACAGATTGGTACGGATTGGAAAATGTTATTTGGAAATCCAGGCTGGTTTTCAAAGGCGCCTCTTGTCTCTTTACAGAGTGCCCCCTCTCTGCAATTTGTGCTTCATTTGTTGGTCTTGGTCTAGACCAGGATTCATTATGAATAAAGCTCCATTTCTCACTCAGAGATGACTCAAAAATGCTTTGCTCTCTCTGATTACAACATGCAATGAAAGTACATCCAGGAAAATTACAGCTGTTTTATTTGAAATTACAGAAAATGAAAAAATAAGGACCAGGAATAGATAATTCGGACAGTCAAAACATTGTATACGATCATGGCTGATCTACTGTTGGCATTAACTCCTCCTAGACAGGGGACGAAACGTCTGCAACCCAAATTCCCAGCTGGGTGAACAGAACTACAACAACGAGCACCCGAGCTACAAATCTTCTCACAAACTTTGAACTCCTCCTTATGCCCATTTCTTCACACTCCTCAGCTCTCTGACAGATCAAAGATTCATGTATCACCTCTTTAAATCCTTTCAGTGATGTAGCTCCCCTAACTCTCTAGTCCAGATAATTCCTGACATCGATTACCATCTGTGAGAGGAAAACACACTCTACACATACACCGTCACCTATTGATATGAACAAGAGGTGAACACAGGGGCTCAGGAAAGAGTGAATGACCTTGATATCAAGGCAGTAGTCGACTGAGGATGTCATCGGGATCACCTACTTATGTGAGCTCAATGAGAATCAGGTCTAACCTCCCTACTGGTTGGGGCTTTCAGAGCACAAAGGAAGATGTTTGCGGTCGGTGTCCTCTCAGTCCCGGACATCTCTTCAGGAGATCCTCAGATTAACTTCCTCAGCACAAACATCTTCATCTCCTTCGTCAATGTCTATGTGCCCCCATTCCGGCGCCCCGCATCTATCCCAAGATCAGAAGCAGGGTGATCACTGAAGATCACACAATATTCAGAACAATTTGTCCCCCCTCAGCTGCTGAACCGGTCTGTGTCTATATTCAGCAAGACCCAAACAACATTCAGGTTTGGGCTGTTAATGTGTCGGTAACATTCATGTAACAGCACGGCCAGTCACTGCACATTTCCACAGTTAAAAGAGGAGCTCATTCAGCACCTCAAGCTGGTTACATGGATATGTGGAAACCATTCAGCTCATCGAAATGTCTGAACAAGAAGAGGGACAGCCCATTCAATCCTCCCGTCTGTTCCACAGGAAGAGGAGGCGTCTGGGCAGTACATTGCGCTGTTAAACAGGAACAGGCAGGGTCCAGTAAGACCTCTATAGAACCAGGAGGAGAAATTCACCCCTCGAGACACTTACATAGGAGTAGGAGGATGTCACTGATGCTCCATCCTGGAAAACGAATGGTGCAGAGAATGTACTCATAGACTGCTCACAATGTTCCTCGTGGCTCCATTGCCTGTGGAATAAATGATACTTTAACGTGTTTTGCCGGCAGTGAGGAAGGAAGCCAAATGTTTTGTGCCAAGCCTCGAGGAGGCATCTCCCATCTCCAAGAAGACAGACCCATGTTTTCTGTGGGGGGTCAGAAGCTGGTGGGAATAGTTAACTGTTTTAGAGTGAAAGTATTGTGGTACCTGTCGGGATGGTGGATAACGTGAAGTTCTATGTATGATTACACACCAAATGCACTGTATTAATGTTGGAAGAGTTTAGTTAAAGAATGGCCCTCTCTCTCAATCGAAATGGTGAGTGGCGTGGAGTGAGAGGAATGTTTTCAGAGTCGTTTAAGCCATCGAGAATCATGTAAACCAAGTTAAAAAAATACGGAATTTATCACCGTATTAGTTCTGTTTGGAATATAATGAGTGACTGCCCATCACCATAAGGTTCATTGCAATCATCTCTCATTCTTCAAAGCGCTACAGATTAATCCTTACGCACAGGAGATGGTACAATCATCCCAATAATGAGTCTGGTGAAACTCCTTTACACTCTTTCTGCCAAGAGGATTATTCTTTATAAAGGAGAGAAAATCTGTGCACAATACTCCAAATACTATCTCAACAACACTCTAGGGTTGATCACAATAATTCTGTTCCCTCACTTAGCTGTCTCAACTTTTTTTCCTGTCGTCTGAAAAGCAACTCCTCTCACTACACTGCGAATGATGTGGAATTTTGAAGTTTATTACATCTTTGCATCAGTCATCACCAGAGGTGTCGATGGAGATGTATATCACGTTCAGAGGGAGACTCAATCGGAAAGAATTCACTTGAAACAGGGAATGGTCACCTACCTGAATGGAAATTACTTGCAAGAACATGGAAATCAGGCAGAGGAAAGGAGTTATCTTTCCTGTTGTTCTGCTCTCACGGGATGTGTGCGGCCGTGGTCAGGCCAGCATGTTATGCTGATCTTGAACTGCGTGGCTAATTCAGCTGTTGCACAGGATAATAAAGAGTAAACCACATTATAGTGGGTTTGCAGTCACACAGAGACCTGACCATGGAAGGATAACCCATTGCCTTCTCTGCAGGACATGAGGCAAACAGATAGGCTTCTGTTTATAACAAGTGGTGATGATTTCATTTGCATTCCATCAACTTCCTTCATGAGACACCAAAAGATTATTATTCTGTGCCGCTTGATGATGAGTCAATGACTTGACCACCATGCACTGTCTGTCCATCTGACAGATTCTGTGGAGAGGACAAAGTAACCATCTCAAGTGTAAATATGTTGTGCTGTAAGCAGAGTTAGAAGGGATTTGAAATGGTTATATCTGAATTTACCAAAGGCACAAATGATGAATGATTCAGCAGTTGCATTGAGGCTGAGAATGTGACTTAAATATCCTGATCGTGGTCCTGGGTAGGATTGGTGAGTGGGGACAATATGTAGAAATGTAAATATTAATGGAGAAAAAAGATAATAGAGTTTAGGAACAGTCTGATTTCTCCTCGCGCATTGTTGAGTAAGTTGTGAATAGTAATTTGCTAGCTATAATCAGTAAGGAATAAAATTTTTGACTATATCTGAAAATGATGACTTCCAAATTTTAAAATTTGAATATGAACAGTAATTCAGTTAAACTCAGCTTAATGGACAGATGGAATGACTTACCAGGAACACCAACTATAGCGAGGATGGGATAGTAACCACCTTGAATAATCCAAAGGATATCTTCGATCCGTGATGCTAATGATATCCAAGGCTGAGAAAGGAAGTAAAGACCCAAGTATAAACTCCTGTCTGTTGTAATATTCCAGTCTAAGGTTCTCACGTTCTGATCCATTAATTGATCGTCCCAGTCTAATGTTCTCAGATTCTGATCTCTCCTCCTCCGTCTCTCGAGCGACTGATCCCTGTTAGTCCAGTCGTTGATGCGCCCGCCCATACTGGGATAACACATTGAACCGAGTCCTTAATTAATAGAAGAGGCAAACTCTCCAGTGACACATCTCAGATCCACAGAGACTGACATCAATCACAGTCACTGAACAAATAGCTCCAGCTAACACCTTTCAATTCAATATTGTTTTATTCAAATTCAAAACAATGATTCAAACTGTCATTTTCTGGATGGGCTATGTAAGGGTGGTAGATCTTGAGGCTGGTAGATCAATTGAGTGTAACCCTTCAATCTGCCTTGGATGCAGGTGAAATGCCGTAAGTTTATCAGAACTTAAACGTGCTTCTCTGTTTATAAATGGAAACATACATCCTGGAACTATAGACCAAGCATTATAAATTCAATAAAACATTGAGGCAATTTTCATAGTTCATGATCTGAGGGGACTGTGTGTCTGAGAAACGTGAGGTTATAACAGACAAATGGCATGAAACTTTTAACAGAGAATTGAACGTGACAAATGCAATTCAGATTGTTATTCCAGTTTTGGAGAGAGGCAGATGAGGCCTGTGCTATTGATGTTATCGAAGTTCGTGAACTGTGATGAAGTGTCATTTACTGGACTTCAATGACAGTGTGATTATGGCATTGTGGAGGAGACACAACATAAAGAAATGTGGGGGACATGGCAGTTCAGACATAAGGGAGGGACAATAATATTCCCCAGTCATCAGTATTGGAATGTTACCCTTTATAACTCATATGCAGAACAGATTCAAGGATACATTTAAAGTGAGGAATGAAGAATAAAATCTGTTTATTGAAAACAAAATACAGCACAAAATAATTTTTTGTCCATACAAAACTATGGAAAGTACAAAGAGATAAGATACACTTATGAAATTGAGCGACATAAATTGAAGTGTGTATTACAAAGCCACGGAAGTGGTGTGCAATCTTTCTCGATCATTATTTGGCCCACAGCTGAGATGCTGATTTCCCCTCTGTCAGTGATCCACCTCATTGAGATTCTCTGGCGCAGTATCCCAGTATCGAGCAGGATTCTCAGTTCCTGCTGCTGTTCACACAGTCTATTTAAATTAAACCACCTTCTAATTGCAAAAACAAAAATCGCTTGGCCTTTTGCACTCTGTTTAACTGTCAACAACTCAGCTCTGTGATATTATTGAAGATAAACGCTCTGGGACCACAGCCAGTATTCGCACAGTGCTCACAGGGTATGGCACTAGATAAAGGCCTTGCAATCTGTGAGAATTTCTAAATAAAACTTACATTTTCTGTCTGTTCCTGTCTATCTCTGCTGTCTTCTGATCTATCCAACTCACCCTCGTTTAACATCCTCCAATCATTCCCTGTTTCCAAATTGTACAGCTTGATGTTCGACTGGGATGAAACACCTATTATGGGACAAGCCAAACAGAGAACAGCCAGGGAACTCTTAGAGGCATGACACTCATCAACAGATTCTATTATCAAACACATCGACCTGGACCCAATATACCGGCCACTTCAGCGGACAGCTGGAACTGACAACCGGAAATGGCAGAGACAAACCACTACAGATGCAGGAGGAAATATCACAGACGCGCTTCACAGGAGGTTCCCAAGCACTGAGGATGACCCTAGACAGGGGACTAAACGTTTGCAACACAAATTCCCATTTCGGCGAACAGAACCACAACAACGAGCACCCGAGCTACAAAGCTTTTCACAAATGTTGTGGCCATTTTGGAGAAATTGATAGAGCAGGGACAAGACTGATCGTTTGAGGGTCCGGCGTTTATATGCTTCATTAAGAACAAAGAAGGTACTAAAAATGGTGGGGAGGAGGTGGCATTGTTAATCAAATGCAATATTACGTTGGCAGAAAGGATGTTTGATAAGAACTCGTCTACTGAGTTAGTATGGGAAGAGGTTAGAAACAAAAACGGAGAGGTCACCCTGTTGACCGTTCTCTATAGCCCTCTGAAAAGTTCCAGAGATTTAGACTAAGGATTACAAAGATGATGCTGGATAGGAGCGAATATAACAGAGTATTTGTTACGGAAGATTTTACCTTTCCAAATATTGATTGGAAACGCTTCAGTTCAATTACTTTATATGGGTCAGTTTTTGGCCAATGTGTGCAGAATGTTTCCTGACGCGTTATGTACATAGGCCAACAAGGTACAAGGCCAAATTGGATTTGCTACTGGGTAATGAACCAGATCAGGTGTTAGATTTGGAGGTAGGTGAACACTTGGCTGATAGTGGCCACAATTCAGTTATGTTTATCTTAGCGATGGTAAGGGACAGGTCTATACCCCAGGGCAACTGTTAGAGCTGGGAGAAAGCCAATTATGATGCGATTAGGAAAGGTTTTAGGACACATAGCATGAGGAAGAAAACTGCAGGAGATGGCCACAATTGAAATGTGGAGCTTTTTCAAATAACAGCTACTGTGTGTCCTTGATAAGTTTATACTTGTCAGGAAAGGAGGAAGTGGTCGAGTGAGGCTGCTGTGGTTTACTAAAGAAGTTGAATCTCTTGTCAAGAGGAAGAAGGAGGCATATGTAAAGATGAAACGTGAGGCTCAGTTCGGATGCTTGAGAGTTACAAGTTAGCCGGGAAGGATTTAAGGAAAGAGCTAAGAATAGCCAAGAGAGAGCATGAGAAGTCTTTGGCAAGTAAGATCCAGGAAAACCCTCAAGCTTTGTATCAGTATGTCACAAATAAAATAATGACAAATTAAGATTAGGGCCAATCAAGGATAGTAGTGTGAAGTTGTGTGTGTAGTCCAAGGAGATAGGACAGGCACTAAATAAATACTTGTATCAGCATTCACAATGGAAAGGCAATGCTGTTGAGGTCGATATGGAGTAAAGGCTATTACACTAGATGGGATTGAATTTTGTAAGGTGGAGATGTTAGCAATTCTAAAGAGTGTAAAAATAGATAAGTCCCCTTGGCCAGATGGGATTAATTCTAGGATCCTCTGAGAAGTTAGGGAGGAGGTTACACAACCATTCGTTCGAATCTTTACATCGCCATTGTCTACAGGAATAGTGCCAGAAGACTGGACGATAGCAAATGTTGTCCCTTTGTTCAAGAAATTGAGAAGAGACAACCCTGGTAGTTATATACCAGGCTTACTTTGGTTATGGGTAAATTGTTGGTAAGGATTATAAGAGATAGGAATTATTATCATCTAGAAAGGAATCATTTGATTAGGGATAGTCAACAAGGTTTTGTGAAGGCTATGTCATGTTTCACAAATCTTACTGAGTTCATTGAGAAGTTGACCAACCAGGTAGATGAGGGTAAAATGAGGTATAAGGATTTCAGTCAAAAATTTGATAAGTCCCCCATGTGAGGCTATTGCAGAAAATATGGAGAGTGTGGTGTTGGAAAATCAGAACAGATGAGGCAGCGTCCAAGGAGTAGGAGAGTCGATGTTTCATTTGTAAACCCTTCATCAGGAATCAGTGTTCTGATCTCTAGCATCTGCAATCTTCACGTTCTCCTCGGATCCTGCCTGACCTGCTGTGCTTTTCCAGCACCACACTTTCGACTCTGATTTCAAACATCTGTCGTCCTTACTTTCTCCCAGAAAATACAGAGACGTGGAATTGAGGATGATTTAGTGGTTTGGATCAGAAATTGGCTAGCTGAAAGAAGACAGAGGATGGTAGTTGATAGCGAATGTTCATCCTCGAGTTCAGTAGCTAGAGGTACACTGCAAAAATCTGTTTTGGGGCGACTGTTGTTTGTCGTTTTGAAAATGACCTCAATGAGGGAATGGAAGGATGAGTTCGTAAATTTACGTTTCGCATTAAGGTCGGTGGAGCTGTGGGCAGAGTTGAAGGATGTTGCAGCTACTGAGCTGTAATCTTCTATGTTCATGCTCCTACAATGGGCTGAATAGCTTCCTTCTGCGAAGTACCAATTCTGAGGTACTCTGACCCACAATAAAAGCTGTAGGTGCCCGGAGTGACAAGCTTGTCCAGTTAAGGATACACACTGCACAAACATCCATCATCTCTTCCTGTTCTCTGATATGCAGCGGCCTCAAAATATCTGCCCAAACAAAATAGATTAATTCCAATTCAAGCAGTCAGGAGGACATTCACCAGAGGGGTTTGCCATCAGCGGATTTAATTAACAACAAGATTTCAGAATAACACAAAAAGAAAATAATATCACAGCCCATAATAATTGGCAGCAGAGTAAAACCTACAGTTGCAAATAGTTCCACGTTCAATATTATGTTCAGTTTTGATCACCTTGCTATAGGAAGGATGGTATTAAACTGGAACTTTACAAGGATGTTGCCAGGACTCAAGGGTCTGAGTCATAGAGAGAGGTTGGATAAGCTGGGACATTTCTCTTTCGAGTTGCAGCAGCCAGGGGGTGCACGAAGTGCTTCGAGAGGCTTGTCATGGCCCACATTAGTTCCAGTCTACTAGCCTGCCTCGATCCCCTACAGTGGAATGTGTCCATATCGGGTGTCATTTCCCTGGAACATCTGGACAACAAGGACACCCACGTCATATTCCTGCTTATTGACTATAGGTTCTCCTTCAACACCATTATTCCCTTCAGACTGATTAAAAGACTCCCTGACCTTAGTCTCAGCTCCGCCCTCTGAAATTGGATCCTCAGGTTTCTGACCCACAGGACGCAATCAGTGAAAATAGATAAGTGTGTATCTTCCATGATAACATTCAACACTGAAATCCCAAAGGATGTGTCGTCAGCCCGCTACTATACCCCTGTACACCCACAACTGTATTGCCAAAGTTTGAACGAATGCCATCTACATGTTCACTGATTACACCATCATAGTAGGACAGATATGTAATGATGGCAAGTCAAAATACAGAATGGAAATAGAGGACTTGCTGACGTGCTGCACTGAGACCAACCTCTCTTTCAACGGCGAGTACTAACCAACTGATCAATGACTTCAGAATGAAAGGAGGAGAACATGCCCCCATCTACATCAATGGAACTGAAGTTGAAATAGTGGACAACATTAAGTTCCTCGGAGTGAAGATAACTGACATTCTGTCCTGGACTTCCCAGTTAGATGTGACAGTCGAGATGACACAACAACCCCTCTTCGTTCTCTAGTAGCTCAGGACATATTGCATGCTCACAAGGATCCTCACCAATTTCTACAAATGCACCACTGAGAGCAAACCATCCAGGTGTATAATGACTTGGTGTGGCAACAGCCCAGCCCAGGCCAGTAACAGAAATGACAGAAGGTTGTGTGCACAGCCCATACCATGAAGGAAACCAACCTCCCGTCCATTGACTCCATTTACACGGCAACCAAAGACCCACCGCACTCTGGATCACCTGCGATCTCTTCCATCAGGCAGACAGTACAGAAGCTTAAACACTCAAACCAGCGGCTGACGACAGCATCTTCCCAACCATTATTAAACTGAGGAATGGAATCTCTGACTTCAAATAGTGCTGATCTTAATCACGTTGAACTTGCCTCTTACATGCCATTCGTGGTGTAGCCTGTATGCCTCAGTCTGTTTTAGTTTACCCTCTGATCTGTATGTCCTTGGTTATTGTAGGAGCGAGATTCCCCAGCTAGGGACAAAGACTCTGGAGGCAGACAGGGCACGGGCAGGGAGTGGACTTTAATTCAAGCAAAAACTTGAAGGGAGAGTACCAAAGGATCTTCCTCAAATCTGGCTTTAAAATAAGAAGACAATGGTTTCCCTAATCCTCAGCTCAGATCCGAAGAGGGTTGCTGCTCCCAGTTACCTCGAGCTGTGGGGCGGTGGGTACCTCCTGGTTTTCACCTGGTGAAAGGTGGCCTTTGGCAGTCACCTCGGAGGGTTCGTCGTTTCCTGTTTGGGAGGTTCTGCCCTCCTTTCTCCCCGCAGCGCTCTGTTTCTTATTCTGGTAATGACCCTCCTTGAGCCCATCTTTGATTAGTTTAGATTACTTACAGTGTGGAAACAGGCCCTTCGTCCCAACAAGTCCACACCGACCCGCCCCCACACTTCCCCAAACATTTTACCCCTTCATCTAACACTAGAGGTAATTTAGCATGGCCAATTCACCGAAACCGGAGCACCCAAAGGAAACCCACGCAGACACGGGGAGAATGTGCAAACTACACACAGAACGTCGCCTGAGATGGGAATTGAAACCTGGTCTCTGGCGCTGGGAGGCAGCAGTGCTAACCACTGTGCCACCGTGACACCCATCTTCACCATCCGAAGAGCTGCCTGTATCCTCACCGTGCAACTGTCATTTTCCCCTTTGGTAGGAGGTTTTGGTGGCCTGGCACGTTTTTGCCCTCCTGTTTTTTTTTATACGAATCCACACCTCTGCCTCCATGGCTCACTCCTCCTCCATTGCCTCCGGCTGTCCTGTAGATTCTGGGATCAGCTACTGTACCTGGCTGCTGGCCGTTCCGCTCCAGACTGTCCTTCTTTCCTGGTGCCACCAGACACCGTTCCCTTGCTGGTTTGTGGTGCCTTGTTTATCCTTTGCCGTGCACCTCTGGCCATCTGTGCGGAGGTGGCGGATGCTCGTCTTGGGTAGGTCTCCTCGCCACACAGATTATAGTTCTTGGCCTCTTTGCATTCCTTGGTCAGGTGACCCTCCTGTTTGCAGTTCCGACAGTGACCTTACAGTCAGCCGCAATGTGGCTTGACCTCCCGCAGGTTTAGCACACTTGCGGCTGGGCGGCATATGTCAGGTACACTCTGCCCCCTCCGATGCAAAGCTGGAGGTTGGGTGGATGATGTTCCCATAGCATTGACCCTCAGGATTACCCTGACCTGCTGCTTGCTGGTCCAGATCCTGAAAGGGTCGACCACATCAGTGCTTTCTGCCTCAACATGGACATATCTTCTCAGGAAGGTGAGGACAGCAGCTGCTGGGACGTGGGGGCTGTACATATGAAACGTAACACCCCTGCTCTGTGCAGGACGCACACCCAACAGGATCGCTGGCAAGGTGGTGAATAGAGACTCCCCATCCTTCTCCTTGAAGACATTCAGGAGCTGCTCGCAGTGCTTCACGCTCCTAAAGGTCACATCAAATTAGCGTTCCACAGGATAATTCTGCACGCAGCACACATCGGCTTTTTTATTTCAAAAGTATACTTTATTCATAAAATACGTTGATGGTCTGTACAGTTGGTCATGCAAAACATACGTAAACATTTACATACAGAGATCAGAATTTATCATTTTTATATACAGGTCTATGTCCATATATTTAGCTGCGGCGTCAGCAGAGCCCAAATGACTGCGTGGGCCCCGTGTTCTTCTTAGGCAGGCAGATGTTACACGGTGGTCTTTCCCCACCGTGCCTTGGCGGTAGCTGCCCCAAGCTTCAGTGCGTCCCTCAACACGTAGTCCTGATCCTTGGAATGTGCCAGTCTGCAACTCTCAGTCGGGGTCAACTCCTTCAGCTGGAAGATCAACAGGTTTCGGACCAGAGAGTTGATGATCTTCCATGCACAGTTGATGTTTGTCTGGGTGTGCATCCCGGGGAACAGACCGTAGAGCACAGAGTCCCATGTCACGGCGCTGCTCGGAACAAATACCACTACATTCCTCTCCAGGCATCTTCTGCGTAGGCATATTCCAGAAGGAGGTGTGTGACAGTCTCGCCCCTCCCCCCACCCCCGCAGCCGCTTCGAGGTCAGCGTGTGGTGCAGCTGAGTGTCTGGCGTGCATAAAGGATCTCACAGGCAGAGCCCTTCTCATCACCAGCCAAGCCATGTCTTGGTGCTTGTTGGAATGTTTGGCGATGAAGCATTCTGCCAAATGGCGTTGACAGTCTGCTCAGGGAATCGCTCAATAGGATCCCCCCTCTCCTTTTTCCGAAGGGTCTCAAGGACATTACGTGCTGACCACTTCCTGATGGACTTGTGGTCAAAGGTGATTTTCTTCATAAACTTCTCCACGAAGGTCAGGTGATACGGAACGGTCCAACTACTCAGAACGTTCCACGGCAGCGAGGCCAGGCCGATCCTTCGCAACACCGAGGACAGGTAGAACTTCAGTATGCAGTGACACTTGGTGTTTGCGTACCGGGGATCCCTGCACAGCTTGATGCAGCCAAACGCAAAGGTGGCCATCAGGGTGAGGGTGACATTAGGTGTATTTTTCCCCCATTACCCAGATCTTTGTACAGCGGGTCCCTTCGGAACCAGTCCATCTTTGACCTCCATATAAATTGGAAGTGACTGCAGCTGCACAGGTTCTGGAACAGGTCAGACCTGTGTCACATATAACAGCAATGACAGTGCCTCACACCTGATGACCAGTTTTTTCCCGCGATGGAGAGCTGCCGTAGCTTCCATCTACCCAGTTTCTGCCTCACTTTGCTGATATGCTCCTCCCAAGATTTGGCACACGCCAAAGCCCCACCCCACCACCCCCCCACCCTGAACCAAATATCCAGCACCTTCAGGTGGTCGGTCCTGACAGTGAAGAGGATCGAGGATTAGTCGGCCCAGTTCCGAAAGGCATGGCCTCGCTCTTGCCTCGGTTTACCTTGGCCCCCGAGGACCGTTCGAACTGGTCACATATGCACATGAATCTGCGCACGGACAGCGGATCCGAGCAGAAAACGGCGACGTCATCCATCTACAGGGAGGCCTTAACCTGCAGGCCCCTGCTGCCTGGAATAGTCACCCCTCTCAGGCTCACATCCTTCCTGATGGGCTCTGCAAATGCCTCTATGCAGCACACAAACAAGGCAGGAGAGAGAGGGCAGCCCTGCCTGACTCCAGATCTGACTGGGAAGCTCTCTGATTCCCACCCAATGATTGAGACTGCACTGACAATGTTGGTGTAGAGCAGTCTGATCCAATTGCAGATTGCCTCACCAAAGGACTTTTTGAAGAGAACATCTCTCACCTGTGTGATATCCTGTCAAAGGCTTTCTCCTGGTCCAGGCTGATCAGGCAGGTGTCCAATCCTATGTTCTGCACGATCGTATACCTGAGGAGTGCGAGACTCTCAGCAATCTTCCTACCCGGTACAGTACAGGTTTGGCCAGGGTGAATCACCGACCCCAGAGCAGACCTGACCCTGTTTGCAATTACCTTTGACAGAATTTTGTAATCCACATTCAACAGTGAGATTGGTCTCCAATTTTTGAGTTCCTCCCTCTCCCCCTTCCGCTTGTAGATGAGGGTGATGATGCCTTTCCTCATGGATTCACTCATGGTACCTGCACTCAGCACACGTCAGCTGCTCCAAACTTGCTGCCCTAAAACAAAATCATCTTCACGAACACCATCTGATCGACAGGTGTACGATCCTCCACCTTCTTCACAGTCACCCTGACTGCGTTGCGAATGCCCTGGCCTGGGCTGCGGGCGGCTGCTGAGGCCAGAGCTCCTCGCTTGGTTGGTCCCTGAGTTGGCGTTATGCCGAAGGCAGCATGAAGATTAACAAAGAGCAGGGCAGCACAACCAAACGATCCTTCAATATCCAATCACGATCCAGCGATGATCTCGACGAGCTGTGATGATTCGCAACTCGACATCCGTCCTGATATGAACAGACCCTTGATCTTAGCCAAAAGAGACTCTATTAAAAATTTTGCTGAAAATCCAACTTCTGTTCCTCTATTGCTTTTCTGTAAATAATCTATCAGTCAGTTTCTCAAATATGTTTCCCATTTCACTAATGTTTGTTGGGTTTTTTTCTATGCCCATTATTTTCAGTTCCAATAATTTCCCCAAATTAGTTTATATACTAATGTAATACTATATCCTTTTCTCCTCACTCTCAGGTTTTCTCCTATTGCTGGGAAGGCTTTGTTTATGCCTTTTTCTGTGAAGACAGAAGTGAAGTAGTTGTGTCATGTTTCTCTGTTCTCCATTCTCCATTCCATGCTTTCTGACTGTAAGGAAGCTGACACTTTGACTAAAAAGAACAGTTGTCTGTTCACCCTGTCCATGCCCCTTGTAATCTTAAACTTGAATTAATTACTCACTCAACTTTCTCTGCTCCAATGGAAACAACCCGAGTTTATCCAGCCCCTCTCCACAGCTCATATGTTCCATCCCAGGGAACACCTCAGTGAATTTCCTCTGCACCTTATCCAATACAATCACATCATTACTGTAATGAGCTCCCAGAAATGCACACAGTATTTAATTTGGCCTTACTAATGTGCTATCTAACTCTTCTAGTCTTTGGGTCAACGATCGAAGACTACTGTCCTGCTTAACTCATCAACGATCACATCCAGTCACTTTCAAAGATGTCTGGAGAAGCACCCACTGAGATTCCTGGTGTGCAGCCTTCCATTGAAATCTCCACTGTTCGTCCAAAGTGCATTACCTCATATTTATCATGATTACATTCCATCTGCCATTGATTGTTATCATCTGACCAATCCACCAGTATCTTCCTGTAACATAAGGCCGTCCTCCTCACTCCCAACCAACTGGTCAATCTTTGTTTCCAACACAAACTTGCTAATCACTCTCCCCCAACCCACATCACATTCACATCACTTATGGTTACCACGGATAATAAGGGACACAGCACTGATATCTGCGGTACACCAGACACACAAACAGCCTTCTAGCACGAAGTTGCATTTGGATTCAACTTGGCAAGTCACTAGTAGGTCCCTACCTGTTCCCTGGTTATTCTGTTCCAGATGACATACCTGTAGAATATCTGGGGATTCGCACCAATCTTGCTCTGCCAGCAGGTTTCCATGGCCCTGCATGTGTCAGTCCCCTCCGAGTGAAGAATTTCATCCTTATTGTGCTCTTAAATGCCCTGTCCATTAACCTGCCATTATTTTCCTTAAATGTAGAATAGACAGCCAGAGAAACATTCTGTTTATTTCCACCTTGTCACATGTTTCGTAGATATTCCAAATTTCATTGTGATGACCTCTTGTTCTTTGAAACTGGCGAAGTTACAAGACAAGTCCCCCCATCAGAAAGTCTTGTCCTCTGAGGGATTAATCTGAAGAATGTCCATTGCACGTCCTCTGTCTTATAGTCTTTCAAATATTGGGTCACCAACACTGTACACAATTGTCAAAGTATACTCTCAACAACAATCTATGCAAACTGCTTAATGATGTCTCTACAGCTGTATTCAGATTCCCTTCAACGAAGGCCAACCTAACTTTAACTTTCCAATTACAGGTATTCCTCCAAATACTATTCACGTTAATTGCATTTACGATTTTACTGTGTGAGTTCTTACAGAAATACTTCTGAAAATCCAAATGCTCCACTTCCACTGCTTGTCCATTGCCTATCCTGCAAGAAACAACTTCAAACAATTCCGAAGTTTGTCAGGTATGATTTCTCTGTTGGAAATAAACAGTAATTTTCTGCAATGTTGCTGTTCATTTCTGAATGCCCAATATCATCTTATATAGTAGATTCCAACTGTTTCCTTGTAGATATCTAATTAATTGGTTTGCAGTCCTCTGCATTATCTCTTCTTGCCTGCGTCTATAGTTGGATCATGTTCACCAACGTCCAGTTATCTACTTATAGCCTTTGCATAATCTACAGGAAAATAAAGCACAGTCACCGAGAGTTCAATTAATATGCTGATTTATTTCTGACATTTTGATATGAAGTACATCTGACCCATCAGACTTAGCAATAATCGATCTAGCTTCACTTTCAAATACTACCTTGTTGCTGATACGCATTGACTTTATGTCTTTAGTTCCATAAGTCCCAATTGACCACCCGTTATACCTCAGAGATTTGCTGGAGCTTTCTCCATGAAGACAGATGTGAAGTAACTGGGTAATTTATCTGCCCTTTTCCTTTTTTCCCCACAATAAATTCCCCTATACCTGACAAATTTCCACACTGGAACTTGCTTTTGCTTTCTTTACTATATGGATCGTAGATGTAAGCAGTCTGTGTGTTTCCCGTTTGTTTGTATTCATGTTCCTTTTGATTTCCTTAACACTTTCTCCTTCCTTATTTTCGGAAAAGTAAATCTCTCCGAATGTTCAGGTTTCCACAATATCTGGAATTCTCCTGAACCTATTTCCTTTGATTTAACGCAATCTTTCATTTCTTACATTAACCATCATTGAGTCAACTTGCCTTTGTTTGGTGTTCATAACTTAGTGATATGTACGCATTTTTCAGACATTACAGTATTTCTATCAATAACAAAAATTATTTGGCTCACACTAAATGTAATATTGTATTTTTCCAATTCACTTGACCCTCTCGTTTCCGTGCTTCCATGATATTTGAGTATAATGTTCAAAAGTTGTATATTGCATGCAGACGCCGTGTAAAATGAAACATATTAATGTCACAATTCCTGAAAAGCTGCTTAAGAGCAAGATCATTAATTAGCCCTTGTGACTACACAACGTCGGAAATGACCTGCTCTCTAGTTTGATTTACAACATACTCTTCAACCTACCTCATATACACTTATGAAATTTATTTTTCACAGCATTAGCGATCATTTAGTTAACGCAGTTTTGATGCAATTTTCGATCATCCAGTATTCTGCAACACTGACAATATTTGCGTACCTAATTTCCAGAGCCTAGGCTGCTCAAAATTTCCACAACAGTTTTAGTTTAGATATGCAAGGCACCAATGTGTGTTCCTCCTTGTTGTTTACAAGATCGTCGCAAACTGATTCTGAAGAAGCTGAGGGATGTGATCTGTGGTCTTATTAGTGACAGACATGGACAAGACATTGGGGAGGCTCGCCCCTATGCTGAAATGATCCGAAGAAATGCCCATCAATTCAGGACAAAAATCAATAACCTTCCCCGCTCTGCCAGGGCAAGTGTATCTGTATTCTGTCTTCTCCATCACACTCACTGTATATCTGCTATATTCCTGATGAAGGGCTTTTGTCTGAAACGTCAATTTTCCTGCTCCTCGGATGCTGCCTGAGCTGCTGTGCTTTTCCAGCTCCACTCTGATAGAAATCTTTTTTCCAGCATCGACAGTCCTCAATTTTGCCATGTCTGTTACAGCACCTAGCTCCGAACAAGGCTCTTGCTCCCGCACTCTCACTATTGCATGCAACACTCTCTTTCCTTCACCCTCACTGTCACTGAATGCAAATTGAGTTTGAATTTATAGTTTTACCAACATCGAACCAGTAAGACGATTTAAAAATGCGGACATTTTGAAAATTGGAGAGAGAGAAAATGCCATCGAGACGGAAGAAGCCTGTGGATCAACCATCTTACTCTGGAAGATATTAGGAAATATTCTCTATCAAAGATATTTGTTCATATGAAACTTATTCACAGTAAACAGAAATTTGACGATCCAGAGAATTCAACAGCCGGAAGAGTGACGACACAGAGGATAGCTATGGCTGTGCAGTTTTGAATTAAGTTGATATAATCTTTATCAGTGTTATTGAAACAGCATAATCTTATTGAGTTGGAGTCAGATAATAAGCAATTGTTGGGGGATTAGATTTGTGAATAGTTGTTGTGTAACGTTCAATTTTAGAGTTAAAAAATTAAATTGACTTTATTTTATTTAAATAGTGAAATGTGGGAGTTTTCTGTCAGTCAAATTCTAATAGACTACGAGGTGAGGTGAGCTTTCCGGGGCGTTCACTTTATTTAACAGAGGGGTTCACCGCAATGTTGTAACACTCGCAAAGACCAACACAGAGCAACGAAAAAATAAATAAGGAGTTAGAAAATTAAATATGAGAGTAAGTAAGCCAATCATGTACAGAAAGATTGTAAGAGCTTGTTTCGATGCATAACAGGCAAACGAGAGGCAAAAATGTGTATTTGATCGCTAGAAATTGACACGAGTGTGGAACAAGGAAATGGCTGAGGAGCTGAATAATTACTTTGCATAAGTCTTCACGGTGGAAGACACGAGTAATATCCCAAAAATTGAAAAGAATGAATGGTCAGAGCTAGGTATGGTGGCCATCACCATTGAGAAAGTGCTGGGAAATACTGAATGGCCTGATGGTAAGTAAATCACCTGGACCAGATGGACTCCAAACCAGAGTTCTGAGGCAGATAGCTGATGACACAGTGAAGACATTGGTAGTGAACTTTCAGGAGTCACGCGAATCAGGGAGATTGCCAAAGGACTGGAAAATCGCTAACGTGATACCCCTGTATAAAAAAGGAGTAAAGCAAAATGCGGAAACTTACAGACTGACTAATCTAAACTTGGCTGTGTGTAAGATCCTGGAATCCACTGTGAAGGATGAGATTTCTTAATAATTGGAGGTGGATGGTAAAGTAGGACAAAGTTAGCACGTTTTCATCAAGGGGAGGTCATGCCTGGAAAATCTACTAGAAAACCTTGATGTCGTAATGAAAAAGGAAAGCCAATGGACGTCATCCACCTGGACTTCCAGAAGGTCTTTGCCAATTTGCCGACAGGAGGCTACTGAGTAAGGCAATGGCCCATTGTTTTAGAGGCAAGGTGCTAGCATGGATAGAAGTTTGGCTGTCTGGCAGGGAGTAAAGAGTTCGATAAAAGTGTCCTTCTCAGTTTGACAGTCGGTGACAAGTGGTGTTCCATAAGGCTCAGTGTTGGGACCAAAAGTTTTCAGTTTATACATTAACGATCCAGATGAAGGAACTGAAGACATTCTGGCTACGTTTGAAGATGATACAATGATAGGTGTAGGGACAGGTCGGCTCAAGAAGGGTATGGACAGGTTAGAATAATGGGCAAAGAAGTGGTAAATGCAATGCAAAGTGAGAAATTGTGGGTACATGTACTTTGGTTGGAAGAATACAAACATGGACTACTTTCTAAATGGGGAGAAAATTCAGATGTCTGGAGTGCAAAGGGACTTGGGAGTTCTACTCCAAGATTCTCTCCAAGTAAACTTGTAGGTTGAGTCAGTAGTTAGGAAGGCAAATGCAATGTTGGCATTTATTTTGAAAGGATTTGAATATTAAAGCAGGGGCGTACTTCTGAGGCTCTATAAGCTCTTGTCAGACCATATTTGGAGTATTGTGCGCTATTTTGAGCCCCATATCTCTGGAAGGATGTTCTGGCCTTGGAATGGGTTCAGAGAACGTTCATGAGAATAGTCCCAGGAATGAAAAGATTAACATATGAGAACCTTGAGGACTCTGGGTCTGTACTTGATGGAGATTTGAATAATGGATCAGACTCGATGGGCTGAATGGCCTAATTTATGTTCCTATGTCCGAAGATCTTATGGTCATAAGCCGCAGTCGATTGCTTCCTCTCTATCACTTTGACCCTCCTGACAGCAAAGTGCGAGAGTAAAAAAATCCCTGAGTTATCTTTACCAAACATGGAGGATTCCTGTCGAGGATTCATGGGAATCGCTCAACTGCTTTAAGGAAAGGAAATTCTACCAAATCCAACTGTTCCAGGAAGGAGTCTTATACCTGCAGTTTGTTTGAGTAGAATAATATCGCAGACAGAATAGCCGTTGGGGCACACTATCACTTTTCTATTTGAAATGAGTTCAACAGCTGTGCAACTCTGGAAACCTTTCCTCATTTATTTTCATCATAAGACATGTGTATTTGTGTGTGCGTCTGTACATGTGTGACTCTGTGTCTCCCATTTTTCGGGAAAATGACCCAGGTTACACTTGAAGCCTATTGTAACCAGTGGGAAATCCAAGCTGGATATGAAGGTAGTCTCCCACCTCTTTAAAGAGTGTCTCCTCACTGCAAGTGGCGTTTCATTTGTTGGTCATGTTGTAGACTCAGATTCACTGTGAATATCGCCACTCGTATCTCTCCCAGAGATGGCTCACAATTAACTTTTCTCTCACTGTCCTCAATATTCAATAACAACACTTCAAGGGAAATTCCAACAATTCACTTTCCAAAGACAGAATATGAGAACATAAGAAACAGGAATAAGTAATTTGGATGCTCACGCTATTGTATGCTATCATGGCTGATCAAGTGTTGATATTAACTATTCTTTAATGCATAATTCTTCACGCCCCTCGCCGCTCTGCAGGTCAAAAATCCATCTACCTCCTCTTTAAATACTTGGAGTGATCTTGCTCCCTTAACTTTCTTCACCTGAGATTTCCTGACATTCACTACCCTCAATGAGAAGAAAACACTCCCCACACAGACACACACCACGTATTAACATTAACAAAAGTGTTTAATTGACCTGCTCAGTTAAGAGGGATTGACTCTGATATCAAGACAGGATTTGACTGAAGATTTTATCCTGAGAGGCACTTAAATATCCAGAATCATGCATCTCGAGTAAAAATAAAAATACAAGCCTTGGAATTTATCACCTTCTTAGTGTCTGTGTAGAACATAACGAGTGATTGTCCATCATCATCAAGTTTTAATGCAATGACCTCTGATTATCTGACAGTGCTACAGTTTAACCTTCACTCACCCCTCCTTTACCATCAGCCCAGGGTTAGCCTCGTGAAATTCCTTTACACAGCCTGTATTGCAATGAGATAATTCCTTTTAAAGGAGAAAACAAATCTGCCCATAATGCCCCAAATACTGCCTCAGCCACACTCTCAGTGATGATCACAATAGTTCCTTTCCTTCACTTACTGGTCTCCGTATCTTTATTATGACATAAAAGCCCATTCATTGTCTATGCACTGCCACTGATGTGGAATTTAAAAGCCCCTTACCTCTGTATGTCAGCATCAGTAAAGCCAGCAACAGAGGTGCCAGTGGAGATGAACATCACTCTTGGGGAGAGACTCAATCAGAAAGACTGCACTTGAAATAGGGAATGGTCACCTACCTGAATGAAAATGAAGTGTAGGAATAAGGAAAACAGGCAGAGGAAGGGAGCTCACTTTACTTTTGTTCTTCTCTCACGGCATGTGTGCAGCCCTGGTCAGGCCAGCGTGTTATACAGATCTTGAAATGTGTGGCTGGTTCAGCTGTTCCACAGGGCAGTCAAGAGTAAAACACATAGCTGTGGGTTTGCCCAGACCTGACTGAGGAAGGAGAACACATTGACTTCTCTGAAGGACATGAAGCAAGCAGATGGGCCTTTTCTCAAAAATGATGAAACCTTCAGTTAAATTGCATCTATTTCGTTCATGAGACAACAACAAATTATTATTCAGTGCCTCTAGATTATGTGTCAATGACTTAAGCAGCATGCAGTGTCTGCCCGCCTGACAGTGAACAAGTTCAACATACTCAACAGCACTTATTCTGTAATTGACTTGTGTTTAGAAGGGACTTGATAAATTGCATCCAGATTTAACGATGTCACAATTGATAGTTTATTCAAAAGATGCGCTAAGGTTGAGGAGGAGATGGGGATATCATGATGGTGGGATTGGACAAGATTCGTGATTGGGGAGGATATAGAAATGTAAATCTGTGCAGGGCTAGAAGGATTTTGGAGTGTGAGAACAGTCTGGTTCTCCTCACATATTGGTGAGTAATTTGTCGTGGATAATTTGCTCGATATAATTTGTGAGTAATTGAATATTTCATTGGAATTGAAAATGTTGGCATCTACCTTTCTAAATTATAAATAATATGAGCAGCAATTCAGTCCAAACCGCCTTAATGACCAGATAGAATGACTTAGCAGGAACACCAATTATAGCAAGGATGGGATCGTAAACAGCTTGAATAACCATCAATACAACACACAGCCGAAATGCTAATGAGATCCAAGGTTGACCAAGCCAGAAAAGACCCCCGGATAAACTCCTGTCCATTGTTGGAACATTCAAGTTTAATGTTCTCAGATTCTGATCTCTCCTCCACCTCTCTCTGCGTCTGCTGATGCCTGTTAGTGCTGTCGCTGATGCTCCCGCTGATACTATGGAATAACACATTGAACCGAGTCCCTAATTAATAGAAGAGGAAAGCCCTCCAGTGACACTATTAGGATGCACAGAGACTGACATCAATCCGAGTCGTTGAACCAATTACTCCCGTTAACCCATTTCAATTCAATTCTTTTTATTAAAATTCAAAATTATGATTAAAATTTGCACATTCTGGATGGGATATGTGGGGGTGACTGAGGGAACAAATGTTGGGGCTGGTAGAACAATCATGTGTAAGCATTCAATCTGCCTTGGATATGGGAGCAATGCCAGGGGTTCAACAGAATATAAGCATGCTTCTCCGTTTATAAATTGAAAGATACCGTCTGTATCTACTGATCAGGCACTGCAATATCAGGAAAACATTGAGAGAACTTTTATCGTTCATGATCTGAGAAGAAAATATCCCTAAGACTACGTGTGGCTATAACAGATTGCGACATGGTTATGTTAACAAAGAATTGTACCTAAGAGACAATGGGGACTGCAGATATTGGACAATACAGTGTAGGTAAAGCATGGCGGTGGAAAAGGCACAGTCAGCCAGGCAACATCCGAGGAGCAAGACAGTCTTCGTTTCAGGAAGGACCTTTCTTCAGGACAGGAGAGGGAGAGGGGGCTAAGAGAAACTGGGTGATGGGGTGAGGCTGGGGAAAAGATAAGTGATGGGTGAGTGAAGGTAGGGGGTGATAGTGATAGATCAGTGGGGAGTGGGGAGCAGATGGAGGGAAGGATGATGGACATTACGTCTCCTCAAGAGGGCAGATGTGAGTCCGGGGTTGGATCTGGGATCTGGGTGGCCGGGGAGATTTGTAAATCAGTGAATCCAATGTTCGTGCCGTGTGTTTGTTGGCTTCTGAGGCAGGAGATGAGGTGTTACTGGTAACATCCTGGTAAATATCTTCTGAACCCTCTCCAGATTAATTATCTCCTTCCTATAACAGAACTGCACACAGTACTTCAGAAGCGGCTTTATCAATGTCCTGCACAATCTCAGCATGAGTACCCAACTTCTAACCTCAAAGGTATGAGCAATGAAGTACCCTTAAGCGCCCTGCACCACAAACTTCAAAGAATTATACCTGTGCCCCTGGATCCCTCTTTTCTATATAACTGTTGTGGTTCTGTTCGCCGAGCTGGGAGTTTTTTCTTGCAAACGTTTCGTCCCCTTTCTAGGTGACATCTTCAGTGCTTGGGAGCCTCATGTGAAGCGCTTCTGTGCTGATTCCTCCGGCATTTATACTGGTTTGAATCTGCCGTTTCCGGTTGTCAGTTGCTGTTCGCTGCAGTGGCCGGTATATAGGGTCTAGGTCGATGTGTCTGTTAATCGAATTCGTGGATGAGTTCCACTGGTGCGAACAGCTACTGACAACCGGAAGCGGCAGATTCAAACCAGTATAAATGCCGGAGGAAACAGCACAGAAGCGCTTCACAGGAAGCTCCGAAGCACTGAAGATGTCACCTAGAAAGGGGACGAAACGTTTGCAAGAAAAACTCCCAGCTCGGTGAACAGAACCACAACAACGAGCACCCGAGCTACAAATCTTCTCACAAACTTTCTATATAACTACCAAAGCCCAGCATTAATTGTGCAAGACCTCCCCTTGTTTGTTTTACCACAATGCAGTACCTCGTATTTATTCATGTTAAACTCCATCTGCCACAACTGAGCCCAGTGCCCAGTCATACTTCCCCTTCGGATTAAAACGACACTCCCCGCTCCAGAAGGCTTACAGACACCAGCCTTGAGTTTCCCAAAGACCCAAAGCTTGGTTTGCCTTGCACAGGCAGAGAAAGGAGTCGGTAAGCAGAAGTTGGAAAGGAAACAGTTGTCCTGTATCAATGAATGATTTTAGGAAGAGGAAAACCACATGTTAGGGATTTGAAATAGTGACAGGTGTTCTGGGACCAGAATTGTGCTCCTTCCTCATCTCTGAGTTCAGTATTGATATCTACTCGAGATCATTCGTAGTGTACAGTGTGTTGCAGGATTTCTTCCCCTAATATTGGAGACTACTGATAATAGCCATTTAAACCAGGAATGATAGCCAAGCAATTAAAGATCTTCATTGTTTATCTCAATGGCACAGCAAATGCACTCAACATCCTATAGTTAAGGCGATTAACGTGTACCTTCTTCGATGAGAAATGTCCCCTGTAAATTTTAGTAATGTTAACCAGAATTAAATTGCTCCATACACTTAAAAGATGACCGAAAATCTGGGCATGGTGTAGGCCTTGTTTAATGGATGGTGCCCACGTTTCTGAGGCGGATCTCTGGAGTCGATTCCAGTCCATGACTGTCTGGTAGTGCCCCTATCACTGGAGAAGGTGGTGTATTCATGTCCTGTGGAGATGTGTCACAGCATGTTACAACAGGCTGACGAACAATCACACAGAAGCATCATCTTGCAGCTTTAGCGGCTAATGCTGAATGATGGAAGGTCCCTATCATTGGGCCGAAAATTCCAGTTTTAAAGTCCACAGAGCTGTTTCATAATATGTCTGAACAAGTTGATTAAAACTCTTTTTGGAATCGTGCCTTGATGGAGAAGGAAGAGGTACGACTACTGAATTTGAGAATTTGGACCCAGGATGACTGAAAGCACAGCCATTGGTGTTGATTGGAGTCAGATTTGCACTTTCTAGAAGTTTATAAAATGATGAAGGGCATGGATAGGGTGAGTGGTCAAGGGACACCTGAGGTACGTCTGGATATACAGAGTAGAGATTATTTTGTGTTTGGAAAGCTGTAAATAGTGGAATTCTTCAGGAATCTGTGTGATGTCATCAAACAATTACAATCCATACCAATGAATTGGATGAAAGGGATGGAGCTCAGTTTGCTCATACACCGGGATAGCCATTCAATAAGATGTCAAATGGAGACAGAGCGTCTCCAATGGGATACAGTCAGGGGGAGGGCAGAGCGTCTACAATGGGACACCGAGAGGGGGAGGGCAGAGCATCTACAATTGGATAGAGACAAGGGATGACAGATCATCTGCAATGAGATACAGACAGGGGAAGGTAGGGCGCGTGAAGTGGAATACAGACAGGTGAGGGCATAGCGTCTGCAATGGGGTGCAGACAGGGGGAGGGTTGGGCGGCTGCAATGGGATACAGAGAGAGGGAGGGCAGAGTGTCTGCAATGGGATAGAGACACGGGAAGGGCAGAGCATCTTCAATGGGATAGAGACAGAGGAGTGCAGAGCATCTGCAATGGGATACAGACAGGGGAGTCCAGAGCGTCTGCAATGAGATACAGACAGGGGAAGGTAGGGCGTCTGAAGTGGAATACAGACAGGGCGAGGACCTAGCGTCTGCAATAGGATGCAGACGGGGGGAGGGTTGGGCGGCTGCAATGGGATGCAGAAAGGGGGAGGGCAGAGTGTCTGCAATGGGATACAGATGGGGTGAGGAGAGCTTTTGCTTTGGTATACAGAGAGGGAAGGGCATGGTGTCTGCAATGGGATACAGACAGAGGGAGTGCAGAACGTCTGCACTATGACACAGACTGGGGGAGGTCAAAGCATCAAGCAATGGCAGACAGACAGTTGTGAGCAAACCTTCACCAGAAAAAAATAACACGTGTGTGTGTGTGTGTGTGTGTGTGTGTGTGTGTGTGTGTGTGTGTGTGTGTGTGTGTGTGTGTATATATATATACATATATATAGGAATTTTCTGTTTTGAGGAAACGACAAAACAGCAGAAAATGATTTAAATGCAAGGACAATGCAGACCTTAGTGGTATCGAGGGTTCTGTGTGTTCTGGCACATGACTCACATCAAATTACTCTGAAGATGCAGCAAATGATTTGGAAGGTAAATGAAATGATTCTGTTTCGTGTATTGGGTGTTGGGTATGATCTTAGCGATGTTTTTCTACATCAGTCCAGAGCATGACTGAGATCACATCTGAAGTATTATGTGTAGTTATAGTTGCATAAACTGAAAAAAAAACAAAATTACTTTCGAAACGTTTCAAAGTTGTTTTCTCTTTACTCATTCTTGGGATGAAGGCATTACGTTATGAAGAATTAACAGTTCAGCATGAGAATGAGGGCTGTTTTATTGACCATTAAAAAATCTTGAGAATAGTATAGTTGGTGAATACCGGATGGATATTTCTTCTTGTGTGGGAGAATAAAACTGGGGAAACAATTTCAGAATAAACTATTGGACTGAAAAGTTGAACTCTGATTTCTCTGCATACATGCTGCAAGACAGGCTGAGCTTTTCCAGTAATTTCTGTATTTGTTTAAGAATAAAACATATTCATCTTAACACAGGTATTGTGAAGACATGAAACGCTTATTTTTACGTTATGTAGGCACATATTAACAGACCTTCAAAACAAGTAGGGCCATTTATTGTTAATGAATTTATTCTGTGTAAGACAACAGCAATAATGCACTGACCTGGAGTTGAGAATTTGATGGTGTCATATAGTTCGGACAATGTTCAAGGAGAGCTCACATGGTACAGTTTGGGGTCTGATAACATTATTGATTTAACTTAGGGATGCAAAAAAATGTAGCCTATCTGTGAAGGAGTGTCTATTGCTCTCTTTCTGTTTCCCTGTCGCTCATCACAGCGACGTGTGGGAGTGAAAAAAAGTCGCCTTTCCCACTCATGTAGGATTCCTGATGATGATTCATTGGATTCTCCCCACTGCCTGAAGCAAAGCAATTCAGCCAAATTCAACTGTTTCATGAAGAAATCCCATTGTCAGAAGGTTGTGCAAGTAGAATAACTTCAGAAGTAATTTTCCAGACTCGATAGTTAGGGTGACAGACAAGAGATGCTGTGGCTGATAATGGGAATTCGGAAAGGTGTTTAGCCTCCCACGTGCCAGGATCCAGGCTGTCTCAGAGTGACTGTAGAATGTTCTCACCAGGGCGGGGGTACAGCCAGAAGTCATTGTGCACATTAGTACAAACGGCACAGGTAGAAATAGTGATGGGGTCCAGAATGATTATAGAGAGCTAAGAAAAAGGGTAAAAGACAGGACCACGACAGTGGTAATATCCAGTTTACTTCCAGTGCTCCGTGATAGTGAGGGTAAGAACAGGAGGATATGGCAGATGAATGGATGGTTAAAGAATTGGTGCGGGGGGAGAGATTTAGATTTTTGGATCACTAGGACCTTTTGTGGGGCAGAAGTGATCTGTTTGGGTAGTACGGGTTGTACCTGAACTGGAAGGGGACCAATACCCTGGCAGGCAGGTTTGCTAGTGCGGCAAGGGAGGGTTTCAACGGGTTTGGCTGGGGTTGGGAAGGGGTGGGATCTTCAACATTAGGTTTGCTAGTGCGGCAAGTGTGAGGCTGGAAAGAGATACAGTATTCAGGAACAGTAAAGTGAAGTGACAGGTTAGGTTGAACACGACAGGGAGCAAGGAATGTCTATTGGATTAAATTGCATCTGTTTCAATGCAAGATGGCTGACAGGTTAAGCTCCCAAGTGTTCATGTATTTCTCCACGGTAACGACAGAGGAGAAATATTCATTGAGAAGCTCGCAAATCTCCTACGGTTCCAGACATGCATGTCTACTTTGGACCTTGAGGGGTCATATTCTCATTTAGTTATTCCTTTTACTTTAATATACTTAAATAACATCGTTGGATTCACCCTAATCTTCTCAGCCAAGGCTATCTTGTGCCTCCTTTTCGCACTTCTGATTTTCATCTTCAGTAAACTCCTGTATCCCCTCACACTGCCACGATTCCCTTGATCCCATTTGGAAAGACAGCGTTTGATTAGAAATTCCTTTTTATCAGATTCTCAACGGTATGGAAACAGGCCATTTGTCCCAGCAAGGCCACACCGACCCTTCAAACAGTAACCCACCCAGTCCCATTCCCCTACCCTATATTTACCCCTGACGAATGCACATAACACTATGGGTAACTTAGCATGGCCAATTCACTTAAACTATTCATCTTTGGATTGTGGGAGGAAAATGGAACACCCAGACGAAACCCACACAAACACAGGGAGAACGTGCAAACACCACACAGACAGTCTCCCGAAGCTGGAATCAAGCCCACATCCATGGAACTACGAGGCAGCAGTGAGCCAACATGCCACTCTTGCTTGTTGTCAACACAGTTCAAAGACACAGGTACAAAATCTATTCTGCCCTTCACCCATGATGCAAGATCCAATAAAACATACCAAGGATAGTTTATTCTCCACTGAAAATGTCATATTATTATTATTATGATTATTATTATTTATTATTGATTGTTATTATTAATTTTAATTATTATATTATTATTATAAAATTATTATTGATTTTAATAAATATCATTAATTGTTGTTTTTAGATTGAACAGATTGCATGGCTTGGTGAGTGGGAGACCACGCTTCACAAATTTGTTTGAGTTCATTGATGAAGTGACCAGTAATACTGATGAGGGCAGGGCGGTTGATGTAGTCTGCATGGTTTTCAGTCAGGCCTTTGGCAAGGTTAACATTGATAGGTTGTTCTGGAAGGTTAGAATCGCATGGAATCCATCGGGAGCTGGCAAATTCGATACCCCATTGGCTAGATAGTAGTGAGCAGAGCGTAATAGTTGAAGGATACTCTTGGACTGGAGGCCTGAGACACATGACTGGGGTCAATGCTGGGTCCATTGCTGTTTATTATCTATGTCAATGATATTCTTGAGAATGATTAGTAAATTTGAAGATGACATTAAAATAGGTGGTATCATGAACAGTGAGGAAGTATATCAGAAATTGCAGCACGACCTTGATCAACTGAAGAAGTGGGTAGAGGAATATTTTTGCAAAGTTAGATCAACGTAGGAGTTTCATGGTGAATGGCAAGACTTTAAGGAGTGCAGTTGAGCAGAGGGACCATGAATTTTAGTCACAGGTGGACATAGCAGTGAAGAAGGCACACTGGCATTTATCAGTCAGCACATGGAGGACAAAATTGGGATTAAATGTTCAGTTATACAGGATGTTGGTGAGACTGCAGTTGTAGTGTTGTGTTCAGTTCTAGTCACATTGCGATCACAAGGAAATTTTTAAATTGGAACGTGTGCAGACGGAATTTACAAAGATGTTGCTAGGACTCAATAATGCAACTTATAGGGAGAGGTAGGACAAGCGAGAACATTTTTCTTTAGATTGTAGGAGACTGAGAGGGATCCAATTGAAGTGTACAGGATTATGACTGGCATGGATATGGTGAATAGACTCAGCCTATTTTCCCAGAGTTGTGGAATTGAGGACGAGAGGACATCAGTTTAAGGTGAGAGGAGAAAGAATAAATGGAAACTGATGGAAAATATTTTACTCAGTGAGTGGTTCCCAGAGGGAATGAGCTGCCAGCGCAAGTGGTTGTAGCATTTATATTAATAATATTTAAACGTCATTGGACAATTACATGTGCAGGAAAGGAAGAGAAGTCTATGGGCCAAGTGCTGGGAGATGTGGTTTGTGTGGGTGGACATTTGGGTCAGCATGGGCCTGTTTTGGCTAAAAGGCTTCTCTCTATGCTATAGGACTTGATTACTCTATAAATAGAACAGCATTTGGGTCAAACTCTCATTTTCCTTTGGTCATGAGTTCGAATAATTTTTGGACCAAGTTCTTTCAAGTTAACTTTGCAGATATTTTGTTTTTCAGTTTGTTATCAAACGTGTGTGTGTGTGTGTGTGTGTGTATTCCACAGTATTTTTCAAAGGGAAATATCAATGTACATATTTGCAAATCCTCTCGTCATTCTTGTTTCCATCATAGTTTGAGGAATTTTGCTTTTGTCATAAACGTGTTGTTTTAGCAGATTAAATAAATCCATCTGACTTGTTCCTAGCACTGACCCCCGACACACTCTGAGAACTATATCCTTGGCCACGTCACCATACTAGTTATATATTTTTTGTGGAGGAGTGGGACGAGAAAAGGGAACCGAGATCCAAAAGCACATGAAATTATAGACTCAGTGAGCCTAACGTCAGTGTAGAGGAGTTTGTTGGAGGGGATTCTGAGGAATAGGACTTCCATCCATTTAGAAATACAAGGACTTATTAGGGATAGTCAACATGGCTTGATGTGATGAAAACCATGTCTCATTGATGTGTTTGAGTATTTTGAAGAGGTGACAAAGAAGACTGAAGGAGGCACTGTAGTATATATTGTTTACACAGACTTCAGCAAGGTATTTAATAAGGTTCCCCATGGTGACAGGTTACGAAGGTTAGATCACAAGGAATCCATGGAAAGCTATCCAGTTGGATACAAAATTGTCCTGAAGGTGACGGATTGTTTTCCAGAGTGGAGGCCTGTCGCCAGCGGTGTGCTGAAAGAATCAGTGCTGAGCTCACTGCTTTTCATCATAGATATAAACGACTTGGATGGGAATGTCGGAGGTATTGTTAGTGAGTTTACAGATAACATCAAAATCATGGTGCAGTAGACAGTGAAGAAGATTATCTCGGTGTACAACGGCACTGTTGACCATCAAAGGGCCAAGGACTGGCAAATAATGTTTAGTTTAGATATTTGTGAGCTTTTGCATTTTGGTAAGTTAAAGCAGGGTTGTGCCATGTGGAATGTTGCTGAACAAAGTGAGCTACGGGTGCAGGCTTATAGTTCCTTGAAAGTTTAGTTGCAGGTAGACAGGGTGGTGAACAATGCAGTTGGCATGCTTGCCTAAATCGGTCAGAACATTGAGTATCGAAATTGGGGTGGCATGTTGCGCTTGCACAGGGACGCTTGTGAGGCCAAATTGCGTACAATTTGGTTGGCTCTGCTAAAGGATTGATGTTGTTAAGTTTGAAAGGGTGCTGAAAAGATTTATAATGGTTTTCTGGAACCTGAAGGTTTCATCGAGAGGGAGAGGATGAACAAGTTGAGGCTTTTCCCCTGGACTGTTGGATGCTGAGGGGTGACATGAAAGTGGTTTATAAAATCATAAGGGGTATGGATAGCCTTAATGGCCAAGGTCTTTTTCCCAGGGCCGGGGAGTCCACAAGTAGAGTCATAACTTGAAGGTGACGGGCAAAGATTTAAAAGGGACCTCAGGGGTAAGTTTTTTCATGCAGAGGGTAGTGCATGGACAGAAAGTGCTGTGAGAAAAAGTGATGGAAGTGAGTACAATTACATGTTTAAATGTATCTGGACAGGTACATCAATAGGAATGGTTCAGAGCGATATGAGCTAAATGCTGGCAAGTAGGACGAGATCAGATTGTGATACCTGGTCAGCACGGACGAGCTGGAATAAAGGATCTGTTCCCACGCTGTATGACTCTCTAATTGAATAAGAAGGATGAGGAAAAATTCTGAAATGGGTCTTTCAAGTGAAAATTATCTTCTCCAGAAGTTTGAGGTGCCTCTCTGATTACAGGAATTCAAAGCTGAGTTCGTTAAATATTTGACCGAGAAGTGAGTCACGGATAATGGGATACAGACATTAAAGTGGGGCTGACAACACAACCTGATCAGCCACAATCTTAGTGCCTAGTGGAAAAAGCTCGAAGTATCTCATGACCCACTTCTGCTCCTCAGTCCCATGTTTCTGTATTCCATTCAGCCCCTAAAACCTGCTAGACAGGAGCAGTTGCAGACCACTTGCTGCTATAAACTGGTGCCAGAAACAGAGACTACCATTCAGTCCCTTAAAGCTGTCACATACAGTTTCGGGTGATTGGGAGAATGTAATTGGAAATCTCAGAATGATTATGGAAGAGAACCCTCATCTCTCCTTACAGAGCTGCCCTTCTTGTGTGTCATTTATTGGTTATGTTGCAGACCCAGATTCATTGTGAATACAGCACCCATACCTCACCCAGAAATGGCTCACAAAATTCTCTGGTCTCCCAGGCCACAACATTCAAACAGACCATCCAGGAAAATAACATCCACTAACTTTCCAATAACAGAATGTGAGAACATCAGAAACAAGAGCATGTTGTTCACTACCCCCCCCCCCCCCCCAAGCCTGCCTTGCCCTTCACTAAGATCGTGGCTGATCTGCTCTTAGTCTCAAATCCTCTTTAAAGTCCAATTCTTCATATCTCTCAACTCTCTGACAGGTTAAACCCCATCTCCAATCTCTCCAAACACATCCATCGAACACAGAACATTGAACAGTGCAGCACAGTAGAGGCCCTCCACCCTTGATGATGTACCACCCTCTTATCCTACTCTAAGATCAGACTCACCTACATTCTTCCGTGCACTTTCTTCCATGTGCCTATCCAAGAGTCTCCCAACTTTCCCTCACGTAATTGACTCTACACCCACCATTCTCTGTGTGAAAAAAACCTAACATTGACATCTCTCCTAACCCTTCCTTTAATTATCTTAAAATTATGACCGATGGTGATAGACATTTCTGCCCTGGTGAAAAGTCTCTGATTATTCAGTCTCTCTTTGCCTCTCATCACCTTTTACACCTCTATCAAAAACCTCTCATTCTTCTTAATGCAAATGAAAAAAACCCTAGCTCTCTCAATCTTTCTTCATAAGACCCGCCCTCCAGTCCAGGCAGCATTCTGGTAAATTTACTCTGCATCCTTTCTAAAGCTTCCTCATCCTTCCAATAATGTGGTGACCAGAAGTGAACAAAATACACCAGGTGTGGTTTAACCAGGCTCTACAGAGCTGCGGCATAACCACGCGGCTCTTAAAGTCAATCTCACTTCTAATGGAAGTTAACAGACCATTCGCCTCCTTAAGAACCCTAAGAATTTAGGTAGCAACTTTGAGGTATCTATGGACATGGACGCCAAAATCCCTCTGTTCTTCCACACTGCCAGGAACCCTGCCTATAACCCTATATTGTGCAAATTTGAGCTTTCAAAGGGAATTACTTCACGCTTTTCCAGCTTGAATTCCATCGGCCACGTCTTAGCGCAGCTCTGCATTATCTCAATGTCCTGTTGCAACCTACAAAAGCCCTTCAAACACCCATGTACCACTTCAGAAACATTCGTGTCATCGGCAAACTTACTAACCCATCCTTCCACTTCCTCATCCAAGTCAGCTATAAAAATCACAAAGAGAAGAGGTCCCAGAACTGTGGGACTCCACTGGTCGCTTTCAGTGATCTAGCTCCCCTAACTCTCTGTGCAAGAGAATTTCTGACATTCACTATCCTCTGTGTGAAGAAAACATTCTCTGCTTCTACACCATGACCTATTGATATGAACAAAAGAGGAAACACGAGAGATTAGACAGAGGGACTGGCCCTGAACTCAAGGCAGTATTAGACTGTGGTTGACATCAAATTGCACTTAATGATAATTGATTACGGTCTCTATACTGTTGCGATCATTCACATCACAACGGAAGATGTTTATCATCAGTGGACATCAATCATTTCAGCCGTGGGGCATCACTGCAAGAGATTCTCAGGGTAACTCCCTCAGCCCACGCATCCCCAATTTGTCATCATAGAATCCTTACAGCGTGGAAGGAGGCCATTCAACCTATTGAGTCCAAACTGAGCAGAATTGGGAATATTCACTGGCGTTTACATAGTTTTCAGAACAAGGTGACTCTCCTCAGCTTTTGAAGCAATCTGTGTCCATGACCAACAAGAACTGGACACCATTCAAGATCGTTCTGTTAAAGTCTGGATAACATTCACATAACAGCACTGCCAGACACTGTATCCTTCCACATTAAAATGCGCAGCTCATTCGGCACCTCAATCTGTATTCACAAGAATATGTGGAAGTCATTCAACCCATCAAACCATTGGACAAGATGTGTGATATCTCATTTAGCCCCTCTTGCCAAGTACACAGTAAGGAATCTGCTCACTCCCTCACTTACATGGGAATCAGAAAGAGTGTTTTGCACCAGGAGTTACTTACTGAGGAACAGAAAGCAATAATTCAGCTTCTCAAGTCACTGACCCCGGAACAGGAAGATGTCAGAGATGCTCCAACTTCACTAACAAGTGGAGCAGGGAATAAACAAATAGACTGCACCGTCTTGTTCCTCGTGGCTTAATTACTCATAGTACATATGTGTAACTTTAACATGGTTTTCTGGCCATAGAAATGAAGCCAACTTTTTTCAGCCATTCACCAAGGTGTCTAGCATCTCCAAGATAGTAGACCCATGGGCTCCATGGAGGTCAGAAGGTGGTGCAGAATTGTTAACTCTTTCATATTGATGGTATTGTGACTGCTGACAGGATTGTGTCCAGAGTGACATTCAATTCAGTGTCACACAGTAACTGTGCATTAAAATATCAGGGTTCATTCAGAGCCTGTACCTCTCTGTCAATGGACATGAGGGTTCTCCACAGGCATGTAAACTATCGGGAGTCAATCATCCAGTCTAAAATAAGGAATTTTCACCCTATTCAGCTGTTTGGGATGAAATGAGTATTCGTCTATAACCATCAAGTTTCAACTTTTTATTCTCTAACAAGGCTACAGATTAAACACAGAGTTATGCCCTCTCTCCGCATGGTGCCATCATGCTGGGTTTAGTCCGTTGAAACTCCTTTGCATTGTATTGGTGACAAAGACATCATTATTTGATAAAGCTGACCAAATGTGTACAAAATGCAATAAAATACTCTCTCAACAAAACACACCATTAGGAAAGCTATGCTAACTCTGGCACTTCAATCGTTTTGTACGAAGAGCCACATGTCATTTACTTCCTGTTCCGTATGAATTCTGTTACTGATTTATGACCAAGGACATTCAGGTCCTTTTCAACAATAGAACTTCCCAACCTCTCACCACTTAATAAATATAAATGAGAATCATAATATTTGTTGTACCCATCTAAATCATTTTATACGAAACGAACAGTTATTTCCCAAGCACTGATCCTTCTGATACAACACAAGACTTCCACCCACAGAAAACATGACTCTCTTCATTTTGCACATTATCCAATTTTTGATCCATTTGGTGTACTCCAGCCCGACCTACCCATGGACTCTAACATTCTCCAATTACCAATATTCAACAGTGCCAAACTTTTTGTGAAAATTCAAATACTCTACTATCAGTGATTCTCAGTTGTCGATGTCACAACGGGCAATCTCCACCACCTCCAGCAGGTTTATGAAAGCTAATTTCCCTTTCCTGAATCTAGGCTGACTCTACCATATCATATCATTATTCCCGAAGCGTCTAGTTGTCATGCTCCTTATAAAGTGTTACAATGTGTTTCTCACAGCTGATGTAAAGCTATTTATTTTCCTGTTTGTCCTCTCCATCCTGTTATAAATATTTAGTTGAAAATCACACAGCACCAGGTTATAGTCCAACAGGTTTAATTGGAAGAACACTAGCTTTCGGAGCGTGGCTCCTTCATCAGGTGGTAGTGGAGGGCTCTATCCTAACACACAGGATTTTTAGCAAAAATGTACAGTGTGATGTAGCTGAAATGATACATTGAAAAATTGACTGTTAGTTAAGCCTTTCATCTGTTAGAATACTGTGATAGTTTCACTTCTTTCATGCGTAAATCACAAAACATTTTTTTAAAAAGTTGCACTGTCTGGTTAGCTGTTAGGGCTTATGCCCGAAACGTCGAATCTCCTGCTCCTTGGATGCTGCCTGACTTGCTTCGCTTTTCCAGCAACACATTTTCAGCTCCGATCTCCAGCATCTGCAGACCTCAATTTCTCCCCTATGGTGATAGCTAGACAATATGTTGAAGGTGTTGGCCCCCTGTGTTCTCTCTCTATGCCATGACGTTTAGGGGCTCACCATATGTTTGGATCTCTCTGAATGGATGCAGCAGCTGATAACACAAACCCAGGAAAAGCGTCCATAGAACCTCTCTTTACTCTGTAATGACAGGAGCAAGTCAAATCCTCACACACATGGTGCACCCATTTAGTGCTGAAAATGTTTCTCTTCTTAGCGGAAAAAGTGGTTACATTTCTCCACAGTCACACACTCACAGTTCCTCTCTCCAAAGAAGCAGTGACAATGTAACATTACCTTTCTCTGTATCTCAGCAACTATAATGGCTGCACTTGTATTGCAGATGGAGTAGATCACCACACTTATAGAAGAAGGACAGAGGGAAAATAACTCAGTTTAAACAGGGACACATCAAAATTAACATGATATTCAGGAATATGGGAAAAGGGGAAATCTGAGAAAATGCTCCCATTCTATTTTCCTTCTGGTTCATCATCAGCAGTCCCTTTGTTCACTTTTCATTTCTCTCTCTCTCTCTCTCTTTATCTGTTTTTCTCCTGACAGACGCTGTCATACTTGCTGAGATTCTCCAACGTTTTCAGACACTGGGGAATTTTATTTCAGATCTCCATCATTTACAGTTCCTTGGTTTATTTCCCCTTTAATGCTGTGGTTTCACAGAATGTCTGCATCACTGGCAAGTCCAGCATTTGTCATCCATCACTAACTGTCGTTGACTGCGAGATCATTTGTTAAGTCCGCATGGAGCTGATCTTTTGTCACACATAGTTTCTTTACCAAAGGCTATCAGTGAAATAATAAAAGAAATCCTGATTGTTTATGGTTGCCGTTTGTAAAATGAGGTTTCATTCCAATTGTTGCCATTCAAATTTAAGTTCTAACATCAGCTGTGGTAGGATTTGAAACAATGCATTTAAAGTAATAACTTGTGCCTGTGAATTCCATCTGAATTACATGGCCAGTGACAGTATAACTGTGATATGAGGTCCCTATTACGAAATAACTGGAGAAACAAGATAAAAGTTTGTTGTCAAAATATTTGTAACTGGACGAGTGGTCAGAAAAGTACTGGAGCCGCAAAATATGAAGTTATGAAGGAGGCAGATGGTGGCTAATTCAGCAACAGCACTGAGGCAGAGTTGGAGACTGGGGATATTATAAAGGTAGGTGTAGGCAGTTTGATGACAAAGACAATACAGTGTTATAAAACAGTTCAGGGAAAAAGGTAGACTCAACGGTCTGAACAGTCATGTTCCTTCTTAGATGTTTATGAGTGAGGAGTCTGATATTGATGTACATGAAGTGGAGTTTGTGACTGAAACTGAAGATAACAGTTTATGCATTTTTAATATAAAAATAATCGAAACAGCAATAACTTTCACCATCGTTTATAAAATGGACAGGAATTGGCTTACCAGGAACACCAATAATAGCAAGGATGGGATAATACCCAGCTTGAATAATTCTCAGTACGGCTTCTATCCGCAACTCTATCCAGGCCCAATCCTGAGAAAGCAAGTAAAGAACCGCAGATAAACTCCTGGCCATTGTTAGAACATTCCACTCGAAAACATTCAGATTCTGATCCATTGTTGTAACATCCCAGTGTAATGCTCTCAGATTCTGATCTATTGGTGGAACATTCCAGTCTATTGTTCTAAGATTGTCTTCCTCTACCTTGCTCTGTAGCTGCTGATTCCAATCACTTTGAGGATGATACTGCCGCTGATACTCTCTGATAACAGGTTGAAGAAAGCCCCTGGTTAATAGAAGAGGAAAGCCTCCAGGGACACAGTTAGGATCCATGAAGACTGACATTCACAGTCACCGAACAAACAGCTCAATTTAACCCCTTTCACAACAACCATGACAAATGGCAATAATACTTGGTCTTCCTGAGATGTTGACATCGCTGACTGTCGGTCTAATGGCAAGTCACGAATTGTAAAGTTAGAGGTGAAGCAGAGAGATGATGTTTTCTCTTCACTAGCTCACTGATTCCCCTCTCTTTTGGCAGGGTCGGAATTGCTGGGCTCCTGAGGCTGTGTCTGATTACCAGGCCTGCTGCATCCTTTGGCTTTATTTATTTCCATTTAACTTTGACATTTATCTTACCGACATTGCATGGCTTAGGTGGAGTTAGGCATTTTTGAGAGACATAATACAGCTTTCTATACGGTGTAGATACAGTCCATTCCTTATTGTCTTTGCAGCCGGGGACTGGTCCTGTAGAGTGATGGCCAAACTCTCACTGAACAAGGATTCTTAGTTTTACCTTTCACCAGTTATTGCTGGGGTCTCAGGAAGGGTGGAAGGCAGAAAATCCCTTGCAGCTACTGCACACTCAGAGATTTCTCTAAAAATTGTCTTTTAATGTGCATTCCTCCTGGATTGGAGAACTGCAGGTCAGACAATGTGCTTCCTCAATTGGTTTTTGGACAAGTGTGCTCTAGGATTTTACCATATTGGAGCAGTTGCTGTTTAGTAATTAAATAACCTATTAATCTGTTAAGTTTTCCAATAAGTTAAATTATTTCAAGTTCCTTTTTTATTGTGATTTTTTTTGTCTACACTGTTTGAGTAAATTGCGTTTTGCTTAATGTCAAATATTTTGACCAAACGAATTGCACCTGAAACACAGCACCTCACAATTACTTTTAAAATAACAAAACGTTCGGGTCGAGACGACCTTCTTCATATATTATGAGAGGGGTCTGTTCGGCTCCATAATAAGAAAGACAAATATTCAAATTTTAATTAGATAATTATTTAATCGACAATGCGTTTCAGGAACACGGGGTTTGACAGCGGAATGCGCCGAGCTGGATGAGTGATAACTCTATCAGGAATTGTATGAGATACACAATCCACACCACAGTTACAGCTCAGATACGCATAAGACCAGATGAGATATCTTCTCGGTACGGAGTACTGTGCAGACAGGCTCAGTACAACTCAGCAATCTGTCCAGGATGGAATACTGTGCAGCGCTCAATAATCCACTAGCTATCTGTCCAGCATGGGGAGCAGTACAGACCACACTGGAGCATTGATTAGGATGCCTGGACAAAACGGTCTGTCCAGCATGGATGATATGTAGCCCACACCACAGTCTTCTATAAACGCGGACAAGATATCATGTTCAGTGTGGGGAGCTGTATTGTGAATAGCAATGAATTTATCTGTTACCCTCCCACCATGCAGAGCTGTGTGCACCACCCCAATGCATTGTTCAGTAACACTGTGTTAGATCCCTGCCTAGTGTGGAGAAACTAGCAGCCCATGCTGGAAGTGACACGGTATGCAGCTCCCGTCCATTTACAGCTCCATACCTCTGTTGTGCAATGATAAGGGGTGTTGTGGGTGTGTAAATCATTGGCAGAGAGTGAAGATAGAGGAATCAGTTAAAATACCTACAACGAAAAGAACTTTGTGAAAAAGAGAAAGAGAGATTGAGAGAAGACTTCATGGAAGATCACAGGTTTCAGAATGCTGAAATTAAGACATTTCGAGAGCATCCTACTGCATGAGCCAGTATTCTCAGGAATTATGGGTGAATGGGACATAGGTATCAGTTCAGATGATGGAGAATTTTGGACAAGCATTTGTTCAGCAGCTTTGTAACTGGGAGTGAGGTCAGCAGAGTGTATGACTCATTGGGTTGAATCGAACAATAGTTTGTCTCGGTGACATTTTCATTGAGTTTGACAGAGGGATTGTCTGTACGAGGCTGAGCTTGTTTCCTGGTGCTATCTTATGGAACTCACCTCATTAACTACCCGACCCACCCTATGGTGTCCCTCTCATTCAATGGTGCTCCCTCTACTGCATGCAGCACTCTCTCTCTCCACCCCCTCTCTCTCTTTCTCCCCCCCCCCCCACTCACCTTTGCAATACCCCCACACGGCGATAGAATGTTCTGGAGAATGCCAGTTATGGAATGTTCCAGACAAAATTCCAAGTAATTCCAATTGGCAGAAAAATATCAGTGCCCCAGTATGTAATATGTAAGGGGAAGGAGTCGAGATGTATGTTTTTTAAAATTGCATACAATTTAAACTCATCATGAGACGATTCAATGATTTAAACGTGCTCTAGTATTAATACGATCGGGGATGATTTGATTTTGCCCTGAGCTCCATCGTAGAGGAGCTTCAGACATTCAACCCCTTGGGTTTATGTCACTGACCAGACGACACTCAAGAACTTTTACCCCAGTTTTCTTCAAGCACCTGTTCGAGGCCATTTCCCATGGGGGACGGACTCTCCTAACAATATATTCCACCAGCATTATACGTCTATGTAATGGGAAACACATTTTACACAGACCAATCCAAACCAGACTCTTATTTTATGCTTATCAATATCTAATTACAATTAATAATTCTGGTTATTTCACTTGTCTCACCTTATTGTTATCAGCTATAGACAGCTTCTAAACACTTTTCTCATTATAACATACAAATCATAGCAAAGAACATTTTTATCCTCAGCCATTATCTTGACCGTTCTCTGAATTGTACCGTTTTCCTCGTTATGAAAATTTCTATTGCCCTTTGCCTGTGACTTTTTTCTATACGTAGCAGTTACACAGTCTCCCAAGCAGTTGGCTGGATGGCTGGTTTGCGATGCACAGGGAAACCAACAGCCTAGGTTCAATTCCCCCACACTGACAGAGGTTACCATGAAGGGGACGGTCTCTCAATCTTACCCCATCACCCGAGGTGTGGTAACCCTCAGCGTAAACCACCACGAGAGGTCTCTCTCTCTATCGACAGAGCATCCCCATGGTCCTTTGGAACTGTATTGTATCACTGTTAACATTTTAAAATGTTATCCATATCATCATTTCGTTTTTCCTTATATTCCTGGATGTTGTGGAGCAGTGTTATTTTGTCCCACTGTCAGCATTACCCCCACACTGTACATTCCTGACCATTCCTCAAAAATCCATGACTCGGTCATCATTTATGAAACTTGTGGTCTGTGTCTCAAAAAAAAAATCAATATCTCTGCCTCCAATTATCTGCAAAAAAAACCAAATAATTAAAAACAAAATTAACGTCATATCTGTGTGTCAGATTTTGTTTTGTGTCCTTACCTTGGAAAGGATATAATTACAGTTCAGAAATGTTTCACTTCACTGCGATGAAGAATTTATATTATGGAAGCTTTTACAGGTTACTCTTGGAATGAGGCTTGATTTCATTTAAACACACAAAACCTTGAGGTCAGTGGATCAGGTAAATACACACTGGGAGTTTTTATAGCCCAAACTTGTGTCATTTTCGTAGAACATCAACAATGTTGAAGCACGACCTTCTGCCCATCGAGTCCACATTGACCCACTGAAATGCATCCCAGACAGCCCTGTCCCCACCACGTAACCCAGCTTTTCCCATGGCTAACCCACCTAACCTACACGTCCCTGGGAACTATGGGCAATCAGGTATGGCCAATCCACTTTAAGTTGCACATCTTTAGATTGTCGGGGGAAACTGGAGCACTGGGAAGAAACCCACACAGACACGGGGTTAATGTTGAAACTCCACATAGAGGGTCGCCAAGGTTGGAATTAAGGTCAGCTGCTTGGTGATGTGAAGAATCAGTGCTGAACACAAATCCACCATGTTCCTCTGTGGCTTAAGAAAAATAACTGTCTGACTTGTTCCTGCTACTGACCCTGACTCAGTCCGAGACCTTCATCATCGGACATATCACCAACCTGGTTACATTTAAAGTTTGTTGCGAATAATGGAGGAGTGGGACTAGAAAGACAAACTGTTGATACCCTCCAATCTCAGTCAGGACCAGAGTGAGGGGAAATTTACAAAGTGGGATTTCATTCAAGTGGGAATACTCTTTCCCAAAAGTTTGATGGCTGAATCTTTATATTATATCGATGCTGGATTCGTCTGCTTTTCCATAGACAAGTGAATCAGGGATAATGGTGCATGGAGAGAAAACAGCAGATCGGAACACAATGAGATGAGCCATGTCTTTATTTACTGGTGGAGTAGTGTCAAAGGGCCGAAAGACCCAATCGTGTCTGTCAGCCCTCTGCTCTGATGTTTCATTCAGCCCTTGGGACCTGCTGTACTGGGGCAGATCGAGGCCACTCCGATGATTAGGTGTAGTTTCAGAAATGTACTTGAAATATTCAGGCTGGGTCAGGAAGTGACCCCCACCCCCCAATCCCTCTTTCCAGGCCTCACCTCTTTGTAACTTCAGCTCCCCACTTGGGTAATGTTACAGACCCAGATTCGTCGTGGATACAGCCTCCATACCTTACCCAGGGTAAACTCAAACAAATTCTGGACGCTCCCTGAATGCAATATTGTACAAAACGACTTCCAGGAAAATAACCAGTTACTTTCCAAAAGCATAACGCAGGAACGAAAGAAATAGGAACAGAAGGGGTCTATTCGGCCCCTCACGCCTGCACTGTCATTCAATTAGAAGATGGCTGATCGACTCCAGGGCTCAACTCCACTTTCCTGCTCACCCCTTGTATCCTTCAACTTGCTGATATGTCAAAAAACATTCCACTCCGTCTGTAAATACATTCAGTGTCCCAGCTACAACTCCCCCGCCCCCAACTCTCTGCATTAGGGTATTCCAGATATCCAAACCTTCAGAAAGAAGACATATTTTTGCATCACAGTTTGGATTCAGTATCCCTTATTCTGTACCTATAATCCCCAAATTCAATACTCTGGCCAAGAGTGGACCCATATTCTCTACATTTACCTTTCAGCCTTCTCTGCAGTTTGTAAGTTTCAGTCACATCACCCACATTCATGTCAGCCACAATGAATAATCGCCTCACCAATTTAGATGTACTCAATAATTCAACCTTTTCATCCTAGGAACCCGCCTAATGAACCAACCAATGCTGACTTTTTGTTTCATACACAGAAACACTCCAATGCCTTTGAACTGCTCCATTTTTGGGGTGTCATTTCCATTAAATAAAAGCCTGACTTTTGATTCTCAGTGTCATTCACAAACTCGGATGTATACTGCACTCAGCTTCCACCGTCAGGCTATCAGTATAGATGATCAATAACTGATGCCATCGGACTGATACTTGTGCTTCTCCACTTGATGCATTTTATCATAAAGATCTATTAATCGTTACTCTCCAATTTCTATGAGTGAACCAATCGTCATTCCATCAAATATATTATCCGTCATATGATGAGATCCTGTATTGTGTAAAAACCTTTATTTTGTGATACCTTCTGGAAAATATTTGGAAAGCCTCATGTCTACCAGTTCCCTTTCATCAAGTCCGCTTGTTACATTGTCAGGGGGTATCCAGATAATCTTTGCATGATTTTTTATAGATCCCCTTTCATAAAACCCTAACGATTCTGCTTGAAGCATTACTAAATGCCCTGCAATTCCCTCCTTAATACCAAAATCTCGCAGATTCACAGCAATAATGGCGAAGCTGAATGGTTCCTGCTTTCAATCTCGGTTCTTTCTTGAAGACAGGTGCCATATTGGAGGCACTCCAGTTTCGCTGTAACACTCCTGTAATCCAAAGAGCTATGGATTATTTTACACAGTGCTACCAGTCGTGTCTGTAACCACTTCCTTTAAAACCAGCTATGAATTTCTGCTGACCTCTCCCCCCTTACAATTCTCTATTTGTTTTAAATAAAACGTGTTCCTTTTGTTCGAACTTTCCTACTAATGCCATTTTGTTTATAGCATTGAAATATTTACAGTGCCTCACCTTGTGAGGACCAATGTAAAATTCCCTGCAAATTCCCTCTGGGCAATTCCCCCGTCGCATCCTCCAAATATCCTGAATATACTTTCCTGACTTCATGTCCACAAAAAGTCACGCACGCATCCTGATTTTTTTTTTGTAATAAACACAGAGAATCTCATGCTACTTGTTTTTATATTTCATGCCAATTTACTTACATTATATCTTATATTTATTTTCCCTCATTTTCTAGATTCATACAGCCATATCACCCACAAACAGATCCTTTCATCCAACTTCTCCATTCTGACCAGGTTTTCCAAACTAAACTAGTTCCACCTGCATGCACTTGGCCCAAATGTCTCTGTATGTTTCCCGTTAATATGTTTGTCCAACTATCTTTTCAATTTTGTAGCTGTATCTACCACTTTTCCTCTGGCAGCTCATTCCATGCACACGTCACCGTCTGCATGAAAAAGTTACTTCTTCGACCTTTTTAAATCTTCCCCTTTCACCTTAAGCTATGTCCTCCATGTTTGAAATTCACTATCCTGTCGAAAATACGTTAGCTGTGCAACCAATCCATGTCTCTCATGATTTTATACAATGCTTTCATTTCACCCCTCAACCTCCTACACTCCATCTGATATTAACTTCAAGACTTCAAGGATTTAAAAATAATCACTAGAAATTTGAAACAATATTAAAAGCGAATGGTAAACAACACTCAGCCCCAAACTTCATACTGTGATTTGTTTTCTTCCATATTGCATTACTAAAGCAGCATGAACCTCTTACTGGTGTCAATAAGAAGTCAAACACCTGAATTTCTTTGTCTGAAGGGGGCAAAGGTCTCTACAGTGAAAACGTATCTCTGCCCAAATCTATGTAACGCTACATAGTCAACATTCTTCCTCCTGGTCCCCCTACTTGGTTGTGCCTTCTATTGCTTGCACTCAGTATAGAGGACCCTTTTCCCCAACTCACATCTAAATTTAAACCCATTTTACATCATCTTCTCGTTCACCACTGATAAAAGCCCGATTTATCTTTTGCCACACACCCTTTACACTGTCATCCACCCCCCCACCTCTGACAACGGAATAAAAAGCCCGTTTTTCAATCATTTGCAATTCTGAAAAGTGTCAGACTAGACTTTAAACGCTAACTCTCTTTCTATGTCTCTCCAATGCTGCCAGACCTGTTGAGTTTCTCCAGAATAGGCACAGCAGAAATTTTCAATTTAACAAACAACTATGGATACTGCAAATAAAAATACAAAAAACGCTATAGGATCTGGGAGCTTTGTCGAAGGGACACGTAACCGAAAGATTAACTCTGCATTCACTCCAGAATATGCTGCCAGACCTGCATAGTTTGTTCAGCAACTTCTGTTTTTGAAAAAGTTCCAAAATTGTGTGTCAAAGCTGCTGATACGTCCTGTTCAGCATGGACATCCATACACCAGGAAGAGAACGATAATACAAGGTGCACAAATTCCTTGGTTCCATAAATTCGGCATCACTGATACTATAGAGCTCTTAATCATGGTCAGGGAGAGAAACAGAGGGAAACACATTCACTTCAGACACAGAAGATGGCATTGAAGGAAAGGAAAAGATTCAGATGAATATGTTAAAGTGTTTGAGTAATGTAACAAATTGGAGGCGTGACACCCGGGAGAAACCCTCAGCAGAATGAGGATATGAAAATGGAAATGTTACCACATCCGAAACCAGGTTAGGTCACTGTGTACAGGGCTGATGGCTGAATGGGTCTCGATGTGAATTGCGGGACGGTCAGGAGAATGGAATCGCAGATATTGCAATTCGGGCTGGTCCTATCATGCGATGTTGTGGACAACAGCAGCAGCAGAAGCAGCATTGCAATCAATCACAATCTGTAACTGTTTACCCAGGATAATCCACCAGTCTACCATGAGCATCAAGCTGATCTATTGTTCAGTGACGAATGTGGGGTGAACGTGCCAGAGACAGATTCATGTGTATCTAAACGTAATGATAAACTATTAAAGCTACCGGACTTGACTGGTTGGATTCCAAACATCAGGGCTAACATTTGGGAGAGAGGGAGGTATTAGTCCAATACTAACAGATCAGATCTAAGATTTGCAGTCCTGCCACCTCCAGTCACAAATGTCAACGGACCATTAAAGAACTTACTGAAGGAGAGGACTCCAGATATACCACCATCCTAAATAATGGAACAACCCTGCACATCAATGTAAAAGACAACAATACAATGTATGCACCATCCTTAGCAAGAAGTATTGTTGCATGATGCAGTTCACCCTTGCCATGATGCCCATGGAATCACAGATGCCAGTCTTCAACCAATTCGATTTGCTGCACGTGCCATGAAGAAACAGATGTAGATACGACAAAGGCAATGGGCCCTGACTCCGTTCCTGCAATAGGACTGAAGACTTGTGCTGCACAACAAACCGTGTCCCTGAGGAAGCTGCTTCATTCCAGCTCCAAATCTGACATCGGAAAATAACTCACGTATGTCCAGTCTGCTAAGAGGAGAATAATTACAATCTGACAAATTACCACGCCCTCAGTACCATCTGGATACTCAAATTGGTTGGAGTTCATTTTGACAGAGTTGTCAAGCAGCACAGAAATAACCTGCTCAGTGTGGTTTCTGATAGGTCCCCATATGGAGATGGTGCTGCTGTGGAAATGTTACAAGATTACTAATCCAGACGAGGCTAATGCTCTGGCAGCTGGTAGAAGTTAAAAACAATTAATAACATATAAATATCTAAAATCTGGTATCCGTAATGGTCACCTTAAAGCCATTGTCGATTGTAAACATCTATTTCTTTCCGCAATGTACTTTCAGGAAGTGAATCCCCCGTGCTTTCCTAGTCTGGCCTAAAAGTGACGACAGGCACACAGACACGTGATAAACTCTTCAACGGTCTCTGAAACGGCCAATCAAGACACTCAATTGTATCAAACTGCTTCGAATACTTCAAGGGTTAAACCGGACCCAATACCCAGCACTAGCTCAGTATTGGAAAAGGGAACGGGAGACACAGTCCTGTCGACCTTGAAGAGATTTCCTTCCGAACATGTCAGAGATATTGACAAGTTTTGCAGAGCTTTCCCACAGGTGCACAGAAACATCAGGAAAGGAGTAGGGCATTCAACACATTGAGCCTTCCCCATTCCAGCTAATGGAGAAAATTTCGTCAGTGCAGATTTCCTCACAGAGTGTTCGTAACCCTTAATATGCTTAAATATCGTGAAATATGTAATAAGAATTGCTGTCGTCACTGCTGTCCATCAATTTTGCTCCTTCAATCAATATACAGGCTGTTCTGTGATCACACATGCCTATTAGTCATGAGTTGGCTGCCATGCCGTTCATGAATTGTGTGCTTTTCCTAAAAAAAAAAGCAAGTTCCTGGTCACTGTTATGCAATTCAATCTCCAACATTGGCTAAACAGCAAAACCCAGCTCGTGATCCCCTACCTGCAAAATGTACACTCAGTGTGTTCAGCTTAAACAGGGATGCAATCCGCTCTGCAAGCCTTGAAACTGAGCCTCACACTGGGAATTGTAGGCAATATTTCGAAGAAACATCATTTCAAACTGGGGGAAAAATTTGGGGAGAACTGAAATTCCACGGCAAGGGCACATGGTCAGTCAGCCCCGAAAACATCTGGTGAAGAGCATCGTGAAAGGTACAGCGGTGTAGTCAGTGGCCGTAGTGTTGAGGTGTTACATGTAAAGCACTATTTCACTGCAATATATGTTTTAAAAATTAACTTAGACAGTGTAAATATGTGTGTTAGATCACCTTTCATTTTTGGTTTTTACTGATATTTCAGGGTTCGCCCCTTAACCTCTTCTTTCCCATAGCCCCCGTTATTCATATAACACCATTATCAGAGTGCTCCAACGATACAGTCGGCAGAAAATTCGTTGTCAGGAAAGGGAACGGGAAACACAGTCCTGTTGACATTGCAGAAATCTCCTTCTTAACATCTGAGAGCCTGTGACAGCTGTACACCAGCTGTCTGCTGATCACTTTAGTGTCCATAAATCCTTATTTATATTTAATATTCTGGTTTCCACAGCCTTATGTGGGAGAGAACTCCCCAGTGTTCGCCAGTCTCTGAGTACAGGCATATATTCTCATCTCAATGCAGAGTGACCTGCCTGTATCTTTGGTCCCTTGTTTGAGCCATCACAGTCAGGGGAATTACTATCCCTGCTTCCAATCTCTCTCGCCCTGTCAGGGTATTATATACTTCTCTGAGATCTCCACTCATTTTCCTAAAGCCCATTGAATACAGGCCCAGTCGCCCCAAACTCTGCTCCCACAACAAACCTGTCATCCCAGAGATCAGTCAGGTCATCATTCGCTGCTCTCCCTCAGGTTTTTCCTCTATTAAGTAAGGAGACCAAAACTGCCCACAATACTGCACAATGTTCAAGATGGGGTCTCACCAAAGCCCTGTACAGCTGCAGTAAGACACCCTTACTCCTGGACTCAAATCCCCCTGGAATGAATTTCAACATTCCATTTATCTTCCTAACTACTTTCTGTTCCTGCAATAGTGCTTTCAGTGAATGGTGTGGAGGGAGATCCAAACCCTTTTCAATGTTACAGCTCTCCACTTGGTGGCTCTATGTACTCTGGTCAGCGTGCCGAAGCCATTCCCAGTATTGACTGCTTGCTTCAGAACGCACTGCCTAGCATAGACCTCGGAGGGCTGCGCAGTACGAAATAAAAATGCAGCATGAGCTCCTTTACAAATCAATATTTTTTTCAATCAATCCCTTTTCAAATGGTATGTAGCCATCTTGTTTTCCCACCAAAGGGCATGACATCTCGTCTACCCCCATTGCTCTCCATTTGCCGCGTATTTGCCTATTCAAGCCACTTGTCTCAATCATCTTGGAGCTTTTTTTGCATCCTACTCAACGACTCACAATCCGACATCGACATTTAGCGCCATCAGCAGAATTGGGAATATTGCATTTGATTCCCACAATTAAAAGTTTGGCGTTTATTGGTAATAGCTGGGACCCAAGCCCCGATTCCTGCTATACCCCCCAAGCTTTCCACTCGAAAACACATTGTTTTATTCCTATTCGCTGTGTCATGTCAGCTCTCCCATTCTAAATGATGTCCACATATTAACCCCAGTCCCATAAGATTTGAATTTGTATGGTAGGCTTGAAGCTTTTTCACCGAATTTCCTAAAAATCCAGTCATATTGTATTGATTGCTTTAACATAATTTTGCTCAGTCAGTGTCTCAAATATGATACCCTTTTCATAAATCTCTATTGACGTTATTTCTGCCCATTACTTTCGGTTCCAATACTTCCTCTAAATCTGTTTAGTTGCCAATTCCATTCTATTTCCTTTCTTTCTCACCAGATTAAAGTTTCCTAATATTGCTAGGAAGATTGTTTTTTTTGATTTGATTTCTTCTGTGAAGACATAACTGAAATATTTGGTCCATACTTCTGCCATTGCCCTGTCCTCAATACTCTGGTTTCATACTGTTAGGAAACTGCACCATTTTATCCTTAATTTTGCCACGTACATGTTTTTAGAACCAATTATAAATTCACTCTTATAATACTTGTTGATATACTCTTCAGAAATTCATCAATTCTGGCTTAAGGTGCTGAACGACTAACATTCCACAGCCATACAATCACAAGAGCATAGACTCTGTACCGTCAAAAATACAGCACGGTCAGCATCAGTCCCACTTTTTGAAAAACGACCCATAACCGAGAATGATATGGCATTTCAAGTGCGCAACCTTGTGTCATTTTTTTTAATGGTTGTGAGTTTACCCGTAACAACTCCCCTCTCAGGAAGTGCATCCGAGATCCCAACACCAGCTGGGTTAAAAAAAATCCTCAAATTCTCACTAAACCTCAAACCCTCCCACTTAAATAGTGCGCTCTCCTGTTCTTGACCCTTTGACGAAAAGGAACAACTGCTGTCTATCCACGCTATCCATGCCCCTCGCGAATCCTCCTGAATCACCTCCCTGTCAGCCTTCTCTGATCCAAAGTAAGCGACGCGAGTTTATCCAACCTCTCTCCATAGCTGATATTGTCCATCTCAGGGAACGTCCTGGTGAATCTCCTCTCTACCCCCTCCAGTCCAATCACAATCTTCCTATAATGTGGATCCCAGAACTACGTAAATTGTTCCATCTTGGATTAACTAACGTTCTACATAGCTCTTATAATGTATGCCTCGATGAAAACAGACAATGTTTACAGTCGCTATGCTTTATCAACTTATGCGTTACCCTGTCCATACCCATTCAGGGATGTGTGGAGAAGCACCCGCTGACCTTCATAGTGTGTTGCCATTCATTTAGAGCTACCCTTAATCATCATCTTTATTAGGGTTACGATCCATCTGTCATTGATCTGCCCATCTGACCGTTCCATTTACATCTTCCTGTAAATTTAGACCTTCCTCCTCATTTCCAACCACCTGGCTAATCGTTTTTAAGGTTACAAAATCACACCAGGTTGTAGTCCAACACTTTTATTCAGAGGCATTAGCTTTCGATGCGCTGCTTCTTCATCAGGTGATGATGAACTTGGAAAGCTGCTGCCTCCAAATAAACCTGTTGGACTATAATCTAGTGTTATCTGACTTTTAACTTTGTCCACCCCAGCCCAACATTGGCATCTCCGTATTACAAGTAACAAGGGCATAGCACTGATCCCTGTGGTGCACCTTTGGACATCAATCTCCAGTCATACAAACAGCCTTCTAACACCGTGCTCTGTATGCTAACACTAAGTTGATTTGGATGCAATTTGGCAAGTCATTGATGAGTGCGAATTGTTCCCTTTTTTATAAGATTAGATTCCCTACAGTGTGGAAACAGGCCTTCGGCTCAACCAGTCCACAAAGAGTAGCCCATCCAGACCCATTTCCCCCTGACGAATATACCTAACACTATGGGCAATTTAGCATGGCCAATTCACCTGACCTTCACATCTTTGGACTGTGGGAGGAAACCGGAGCACCCAGAGGAAACCCACGCAGACACGGGGAGAATGGGCAAACTCCACACAGACAGTCGCCCAAGGTGCGAACTGACCCTGGGACCCTGGTGCTGTGAGGCAGCAGTGCTAACCACTGAACCACTGTGCCGCTTGATATACCTGCAGAATACCTGGAGATTCTCCCTAATGTTACCCTGTCAACAAGCTTCCATGCCTCTGTGTTAGTCAGTCCTCTTCAAGTGATGGATTTGCTTCTTCTTTCTATTGTAAATGGCCTGTCCCTTATCCTGCCATAATTTGCCTTATACGTAGATTAGACAGTCAGAGAAACAGTTTGTTTATTTCCAACTTGTCATATGTTCAGTGAATTTTCTAAATTTCACTGCGGTCATCTCTCAATCTCGCCATCTGAGGGATTAATCTGGAGAATGTCCATTGTACTTCCTCTGTGGTCAGTATATTGTTTCTCAGATTGAGTCACCAACACAAATATAGTCTCACCACCACGCTGTGAAACAGCTTCAACATGTCCTTCCATCTACATTCTGATTCCCTTAAATGAAGGCGAACATAATTTTAACTTTCCACTTACATATATTCCTCAAAATGCCTTTCACATTAATTCTTTTATGAACTCACTGTGTGAGCTCTTACAGAAACCCTTCTGAAAATCCAAAGATGCCAATTCTACTGGTTGCCCATATCTATGCTGTAAGAAACAAGTTCAAATAATTTCAAAGTTTGTCAAGTATGATTTCTCTGTCGGACACACATGCTGATACTCTCAAATTTTGCTGTTAATTTCTAAATATCTAACAACACGTGGCATGTAGTAGATTCAAACGGTTTTCTTACAGATGTCAAGTTAATTAGTCTGCAGTTCTCCACACTGTCTCTTCTTCCATTGCCGATGCTCAGATCCATTCCATTTACCTACATTTCTTGGAACATGTTTACTTCCTTCCATTTATCTACAATGGCTTCCAGCCTCTGCACAAAGAGCAGGAAAATGAAACACAGTCATTGACAGCACAGTTAATACTTCTCTTGCTGATTTATTGCTAATAATTTGATGGGAAGTACATCTGGTTTGTCAGACCTAGAAATGCGCAATCCAGCTACAGGTTCACGTACTACCTTGTCACTGACATAAATTAACTTTATGTCTTTCCTGTCACAAGTTCCATATGATCATTTGGTAATTCTGGGTGATTTTCGGGCTCTTCCTCCATGAAGACAGATGCAAAGTAACTAGTAGATATCTCGGCCATTTCCCTGTTTCCAACAATATATTCTCCTCTCCCGATTACACAATTTCATATTTGAGCTTGCTTTATTTTGTTTTCTTTGAAATACAGATTGTAGATTTATGCAGATTTTGTGCTCTGAGCATGCTAACAATGTAACAAAGGCCCTTGGGCCCAGCAGTTCCACACTGCCGTTTCGAAGAAGAACCCACACAGACCCATTTCCATACGATTCTACGTTTACGCCAGACTAATGCACCTAATGCACACATCCCTGAACACTATGGGGCAATTCAGCACGGCCAATTCACCTAACCTGCAGATCTTTGGATTGTGGGAGGAATCCGGAGCACCCAGTGGAAACCAACAGGAGACAGGGGGAGCATTGGAAACTCCACACAGACAAATGTCTGAGTATTCTCACGTTTTCACATGTCTGAAGTTCTTCTGAAGTCACTTCCTATGATTCATATATTTTTTATTTATTATGTTAACCATCATTAAGTGACTTCCGCTTTCTTTGGTAATTATACCTTAAAAAATAGACAAATTTTTCAGACTATGCAGTATTTCTATAGATCTTGTGGTCCTCACCCGATATATCCAAGAATTCAGCAATCAGGAGAGAAGAAGTTGCGGGAGCCCTGGCTGATAATTTTGCATCATCGTTAGCCACGGATGAAGTCAGCGAAGACTGGTGGGAAGCGAATGTTGTGCCCTTATTCAAGAAGAGCTGCAACGAAGGACGTGGGAGCTATAAACCTGTTAGCTTCACAACTGTGATAGGTATGTTGCTTGAGAAGACTCTGTGATAAGATATATATATATATTTGGAAAGACACAGAACAGTCAGCACGGCTTTGTGCATTAAAGATTACAATTTATTAATTTTTGGAGTTCTTTGATGAACTGACCAGGAATGTTGACAAGGGTAGTGTGACAAACGTAGTCTACATAGATTTCAGAAAGGCCTTTAGATTAGATTAGATTCCCAACAGTGTGGGAACAGGCCCTCCAGCCCAACAAGCCCACACCACCCCTCCGAAGAACAACCCACCCTGACTAATGCACGTAACACTACGGGCAATTTAGCATGACCAATTCACCTAACCTGCACATCTTTGGACTATGGGAGGAAACCCACGCAGACACGGGAGAATGTGCAAACTCCAAACAGTCAGTTGGCTGAGGCGGGAATTAAATCCAGGACCCTGGCGCTGTGAGGCAGCAGTGCTGACCACTCAGCCACCGTGCTGCCCCAAGGTTCTAGATGTTAGGCTGCTCTGAAATGTTCGATCACATGGAATCCAGAGGGAGCTGGAAAACTGAACATACAATTGGCTTGATGGTAGTTATCAGAGTGTAATAGTGGAAGGATGCTTGTCGGACTGGAGGCCTGTGGCAAGTGGAGTGCCTCAGGGGTCTGTGCTGGGACCATTACTGTTAACTCTATTAATGATTTTGTTGAGAATATACAAGACATGATCAGTAATTTTGCTGATAACACTAAAATAGGGGGTTTCGTGGACAGTGAGGAAGGTTATCAGAAATTGCAGCAGGACTTTGATCAGCTGGGGTAATGGATCGAGAAATGGCAAATGGAGTTTAATATAGGTTAATGTGAGGTCTTGCATTTTGGAAGATCAAATCTAGATAGGATTTTCATGGTTAATGTTTGGGCCTTAAGGAGTGCAGTGGAGCAGAGGGTCCTTGGAATTCAGGTGCATGGTTCTCTCAAAATAGAGTCACAAGTAGACGACAGTGAAGAAGGTTTATGACACACTGGCCTTGATTAGTCAGGGAATTGAACATCAAAGTTGGGGAGTTACTTTGCAGTTATACAGGATGTTGGTGAGTCTGCGCTTGGAGTACTGTGTTCGGTTTTGTTAAATTTTCTCCCGGAAGGATGTGATGAAATTGGAAAGAGTACAGAAGAAATTCACGAGGATTTCACCAGTACTCAATAGTTAAGGTATAGGGAGAGTTTGGACATGCTAGATAATTTTTCTTTAGAGTGTACAAGAGACGATATAATACAGAAGTATATAAGATCATGAGAGACATTGATAGGGCGAATGCACTCAATCTTTTTCCCAGTGTTGTGAATCACAGACAAAAGGACATCTGTTTAAGATCAGAGGGGAAAGAACAAAAGGGAACCTGGGAGACAACTTTGTTTACACAGAGGCTGGTACACATATGGAATGAGCAGCCAGTGGTTGAGGGGGTTACATTAACAACATTTAAAAGGAATTTGGACAAATACACGGATAGGAAAGGATTTGATGGAAATGGGGCAATGGCAGGGAAATGGGGTTAGGGTGAATGCATATTTTGGTCGGAACGGACCGGTTTGGAACAAAAGGTCTGCCTCTGTGCTTTAGGACACTATGACTCTGACAACCATTGCTTGTCTCCCACTGAATGCCATATTGCACTTTCCCAATTCACTGGAGCGAACTTGACCCTCTAGCCTCCAGGCTTCCATCATGTTTGACCATCATGTTCAACGTTCGATATTATACGCAGATGCCGTGTAAAATGTAATATATTAACGTCACTTTTCCTCAGAACAAGGTTCTTAATTAGTCCTTCTGAGCACACATCACCAAATCCAAACTAACCTTGTCTCTAGTGTGGATCACAGCACACTCTTCAAGCTACCTGATACACACTTCTGGAATTCATTTCTCACAGCATTAGCAGTCACTTATTTTACGCAGTTTAGATATAACTTGAGATAATTCAGTATTACTGCAGCACCAACAACAACAATTTTCCACAGTATAGGATATACAAAATTTGCACGACAATTTTGCACAGAAGTACACACCAATGCTTGTTCCTCATTGCTAAGATCCTCCGAAACCGATTCTGTGGGATCTGAGGGACAGGGTCGGTGGCATTATTAGTGACAGAATTAGAGAAGACGTTCATTGAGGCTCACGTCGACGTTGAGATGATCTGAAGAAGTTTCCAGCAATGCAGGACATTCTGTATCCTCGTTCTGCCAGGATAAGTATCACCGTATTCTCTCTGCTCCCTCACACTCATTGTATATCTTTTACAGCACCTACCAGCGAACAAGGCTCATGCTCTATCTCCAAATAAAGGTCATGTACAACCAATCTCACTGTTGAATTCAGCACTTTTCTTCCATCATTTTGTCTGTCGCCTATGCAATACCTTCACACCAATAACACCTTATGGATTCTGCACTGTGGACTGACTCCCTCGACACCTCATCATTCAGCAACCCTCTCCCCAACCACCACCTACAACAGTACGAACAGCTCATTCCCGTATTCCCTTTCTCCCATTCCAAGATAAACAGCCTGGAACTAGACAGTAAGGGCCAAGCCGGGTGGTGGAGTCTCCTTTATCCGTTCCCTTTCCCCCCTCTCCCCGCCATGTTGGGAGGACTCTAGCATGTGCCAGAGGGGACCGAGTCAATCGCATGCAGATTCTGTAATATCCACGTTCAACCAACTGAGTAAGAAACAATGTTCTGTGGAGGGCAATACTCACTTTAACCGCTCTGTCTGTTCTGCTACTTCTTTCCCTCCCAAACAACAAATATATCATTGCAGAAAGATGCAGACACAGAAATACTTAGAGACATGTGCAAATACCCCAATATACAAACACTCACAGCACATGCACTGAGATGGACCCGCACACATGTAGAGGCATACAGAGACATACACTGTTGCACACAAACAGACTTAAACAGATAAAACGCAGAGGCTAATACACGGAAGAACAAATGTATACACACAAATACACAGACACACAAACACATGAAAATACAGATGCATACGCAGACAGACACAAAGAAACACAGACACGAGAGATAGATAAGTTTTTGATGAATAAGGGTATCAAGGGCTACAGGGAGAAGTCAGGAGAATGATGTTGAGCAACCTCTCAGCCTTTATTAAATGGCATTCAGACTCGATAGGCCGAGTGGCCGAATTCTGCCTTTTTTTAATTCTAGTGTGGGTTATGCAATCTGGTATTCTCTTACTGGGACAGGAGCCGAGAATGAGTTTAATACATACTTGATTGGAAAGAGTCAGTGGTAATGTTGGACAGGTTTAGAGGACGGTATAGTCTTTGTCGATTCCTAATTATTCTGTCCTTATGTTTCAAAAGAGGTGGGAATTTGATGTTAAGTTAACACAGTTTTAAAATAATGGGTCCTGCAATGAACTAAGGACGTTCCTTTCCCTCTAGTGCTGTGCTATCTGTGGCGCCCTTTTCGTCAGAGAGCAGTCCAGATGCGATTATTGAAGATATTTAAGGCTGAGCTCGACTGATCTTTGCAGGACAGGAGAGTCAATGTTTATTGGGAACAGACTGGAGTCGGATGGTCAGACACACTCGGATCAGCCATGAGCATTCTGAATGGTGCAGCCGAATAGCCAACTGCTGCACCTATCCATGAAGTTAGTCTGCCGATGTTGCAAGTGGTCTGAAATGATGTTGTTTCTGGGAAAGGGTATCGGGTTTAATCGTAGCATTGTTTTACTGCATCTGGACAGCGAGACTGCAGATGCTGGAGGTCAGAGTCGAAAACTATCGCACTGGAAACGCACAGCAGGTCAGGCAGCATCACAGGAGCAGGAAAGCCAATGTTTCGGGCATAAGCCCTTCGTCAGGAATGTGCCCGAAACATGCCTCTCCTCCTCCCTGTACACACGGTCCTGGGAGGTCTTTTGATGTGAAGAATTATCAGTTTAGGTATTGGATGTGAAATCCTTTTGAACCATACACGATTTTGAGTAAAAAATAGCTGGAAACATACTTTCTCATGTTAGGGTGTTTAAAACTACGGAATACATTTTAAAAATAAAATGTATTGATTGTCATGAATGCATAGGCGTGTACTGTACCTTTTAAAGAGAGTGAAAGCTGGCAAGGAATTAACAAGCACAGAGTGTGCAGAAAAGTTTTTTAAAAGACACATTTGGCAGAAATAAATAACTGAGCTGAGTATTATTGAATTTGAATTTTAATGCTATAAAGCCAATGAGACAATTTGATGTTTTGTGATAGAAAATTGGGCATTTCGAACAGTTAACCAGAGCAGCAAAGAACAACAACAAATGCAGACTGCCTGCAGAATCGCTCTCTGAAAGGTACCTGTTACTATGAAGAAGCAGAAGACCACAGAAAAGACCCAGGAAACCCTACAGAGGAAGATTGACAGGAAAATCGACGTTCTCTTTTTTTCTTGGATTTAAAGAATAAACTGTTATTGTTTTCTATAAATAGTGGGATTTGGTCTTTCCTTGTCACTCACACTTCTACAGACTATGAGGCGAGGTGATTTTTTCTGTGTGTCCGGTTTAAATTAGCAGAAGGGCTTCAAAGTTTGTGAGAAGATTTGTAGCTCGGGTGCTCGTTGTTGTGATTCTGTTCGCCGAGCTGGGAATTTGTGTTGCAGACGTTTCGTTCCCTGTCTAGGTGATTTCCTCAGTGCTTGGGAGCCTCATGTGAAGCTCTTCTGTGATCTTTCCTCCGGTATTTATAGTGACTTATATCTGCCGCTTCTGATTGTCAGCTCCAGCTGTCCACTGGTATATTGGGTACAGGTCAATGTGCTTATTGATTGAATCTGTGGTTGAGTGCCATGCCTCTAGGAATTCCCTGGTTGTTCTCTGTTTGGCTTGTCCTATAATAGTAGTGTTGTCCCAGTTGAACTCATGTTGCTTGTTATCTGCGTGTGTGGCTACTAAGGATAGCTGGTCGTGTCGTTTCGTGGCTAGCTGGTGTTCATGGATGCTGTTTTTCAGATTGTCCTATGTAGTGTTTTGTGCAGTCCTTGCATGGGAATTGCAAAATCACTATAAATGCCGAAGGAAACATCACAGAGGCACGTCACAGGAGGCTCCCAAGCACTGAAGATGTCATCTAGACGGGGGAGGAAACGTCTGCAACAAAAATTCCCAGCTCGGCGAACAGAACCACAGTGAAGGGCTTCACACTCAGTCATAAAATTGATTTTAACACAGACGTAATGAAGACATCAACCGATTTCTTAAAATTATGCAGACACATGTAAACATGCCATCAAATTATACTGCTGGGATTTTGTTATTTTTTTGTTGTTGCTAAGCAAAGGCACAATGTACAACGGCAATAATGATGCATTTGTATATAGCACCTTATCATCCACTCCAGAGACTGTTCAAGGAAATCACACATGGTCCTTTTTGGTGTTCGGTTGGCATTATTGCATATTTCAGCACAGAGTGGGAGAAAAATGTTACCTGCCTCAGAAGCCCTAGCCCTAGTGGCCCCCTTTCTCTCTCTCATTTTGTTCCACCTGACAAGAGAAAAAAAAATCATGCATCATCTTTACCAATCGTGGAGGTTTCCTGATGAAAGTTTCTTTGGCATCTTACCACTATCTGACGCAAAGCGAATTGAACCAAATCCAACTGTTCAGGGGAGATATCTTGTGTGAGCGGAAGAACTTCAGAGGACAGAATAACATTTAGGACACTGTCATCTTTCCATTTGTTAAGAGTTCAGCCATTATGAAACTCTGGAAAGTTTTCATTTTTTCTGTTTTGTTTTGTCTTAAAATGTGTGTGTTCATGTGTGCATGCAGCTGCACGTTTGTGTGTCTGTGACAGTTTTCGAGAAGAATAGCCAGGCTGACACTAATATTATTGGCCTTATCACTAAACTTTGAAATTTGATGTAACCAGTGGAGGAGTGTGAGTGCAAAAGGAATCAGTGACCCTGAAATATTGGTTGGAACACGAATGAGAAATTCTGAAAGAGCTGTACAAGTGGGAATTCCCTTTCCCAGAAGTTTGTGATGTCTAGATGTTTGCATTGATTAGAGAATTGGTAAATGAAAATGGTGCATAAAGAAAGAGTGCTGCAAAGACCACAACCAGATAAGCCAAAAACTTAGTGCCTGGTACAGCAGTGGCAAAGTGGCTAATAACCCATTCCTGCTCCTCACTAAAATGTTCCAATGTTCTATTCAGCACCGCACAGAAGCTGATGGAGGCCACTTGCTCCAAATACCTGGTCCACAGTTACATAGGATATCATTCAGTCCCTCCAGACTGATACACATAGCTTGGTGTGGTTTGGAAAATGTTAGTTGGAAATCCACTCTGGGTTCGAAAGACGCCTCTGGTCTCTTTACAGAGAGCCTCCTCTCTGCAACTTGTGTTTCATTTGTTGGTCATGTAGTGGACCCAGATTCACTGTGAGTACAGCCTCCAGACATCGCTCAGGGATGACAGACAAAATACTTTGCTCTCTCTGACTGCAACATTCAGGAAAACTATAACCATTAACTTTCCAGTTACAGGATATGAGAACATAAGGAACAGGATGAGGTAATTCGGCCAGTCAATCCTGCTGTGCCATTGTATACCATCATGGCTGATCCACTTTCGGTATCAACTCCATTCAATTCCCAATTCTTCACACCCCTCAACTCAACGATGGTGGGCAAAAAACAATCTACCTCCCCTGTAAATATTTTCAGGGATCTAGCTCCCTGGACTCTCTAGTTCAAATAGTTCCTGACATTCACTACCTTCTGTGAGAAGAAAACACTCCCCACACATACACAATAACCTATTGATACTTTCAAAATAGGTGATCACAGGAGCCCAGCTAAGAGCGACAGACCCTGACATCAAGGCAGGAGTTGGCTCAGGATGATATCAAGGAACGCTAACTAGATTAAATTTAGTGGGCATCAGCCACAATATCTCCTCTGGTTGAGGCCATCCATAGCAGAACGGAAGATATGTTTGGTTTGTGGACATCAATCATGTCAGTCCCAGGACATCACTTCGGGAGATCCTAAGGGGAGCTTCCTGAGCACAAACAGCTCCAGCTTCTGCATCAATCCTTTCCTCCAACATAAGTTCAGAAGTTGAAATGGTCACTGAAGATCAGACAATTTTCAGAGCATTTTGTCCACTGTCAGCTCCTGAACCAATCTCTGTCCATATGCAGCAAGACCCGGACTACATTCAGGCTTGTGCTGGTATAGTGTCAGTAACATTCATGTAACAGCACGGCCAGACACTGCACATTTCCACAGTTAAAAGAGGAGCTCATTCAGCATCTCAAGGTGGTTGCACACGGGTATGTGGGAGTCATTCAGGCCATTAAAACGAATGAACAAGAAGAGGGACAAACCACTTAACCCTTCTGTCTGTTCCACAGGGAAAAAAAAACAGTTTGCTCAGTGAATCTAACTGCTAAACAGAAACGTGCAAAGTCCAATCAAACCTCTGAACATGTCCTTTGCGACCAGGGTGAGAACATTTATCCCCTCAAGGGCTTATGCAGGAATAGAAGGATGTAATTGATGCTCCAAAGTGAAAAAGCAATGGAGCAGAGACTGCACTCAGAAACGGCTCCATGATATTCCTCGTGGCCCCATTGCACGTGGAACGTGCGCTATTTTAACATGGTTTCCTTGTAGTGAGGAGAGAAACCAAATATTTTCTGCTAAGTCTCAAGGAGGCATCTTCCACCTCCGAGAAGACAGACCCATGTTCACCATCGAGGACAATAATTAATGGGAATAGTTAACTGCTTTAGAGTGAAGGTATTGCACCTGCTGTCGGGATTGTGGATAAATGACCTTCATTGCAGAATCACGCACAGTGAATGCACTATATTAATATGGGGATACTGTATGTAAAGCCTGAACCTGTCGCTGTCAATCGACGTGGAGAGTGAGGCTGAAGTGGGGGAAACGTTCTCAGAGGCACTTAAACGATCGAGAATTATAATCCGAGTAAAAAACCAAACAATCGAATTTATCACGTTCTTAGTGTCTGTTTAGAACATAATGAGCAATTGTCCATTCCTCTCAAGTTTCAATGCAATTACCTCTTATTCTCTCACAGCGCTACAAATTAATCTTCACCCACTCCTCATGGTACCATGATCCCAGTGATTAGTCTGTTGATACTCTTTCACACTCTCTGTGACAAGGAGATCATTCCTTATAAAGGAGAGAAAATCTGCCCACAATAGCCTAAATATTGCCTCAACAACACTATCAGAGATTATCACAATAATTCCATTCCCTCACTTTGCCGTCTCTATTTCTTTCCTGTGGTGTGAAAAAGCCAATCCTTCTCTATGTCCTGAGCCTGACGAGAAATTTACAAGTTCCTTACGTTTGTACATCAACATCAATAAAACCAACACCAAACATGGAGAAGAACATCACTCTTGTGAAGAATTTCAAAGAGATAGAATATACCTAAAGCAAGGAATGGTCATCTACCTGAATGGAAAGCTGTCAGAATATGTCGGAAGGAGCTATCTTTCCTTTGTTCTTCTCTCACGGGATGTGTGCAGCCCTGGTCAGGCCAGCATGTTATATTGATCTGAACCTGAGTGGCTGGTTCAGCTTTCTACAGGACAGTTAAGAGTAAGCTACATTGCTGTGGGTTTCCAGTCACACAGAGACCTGACCAGGCAAGGATGACCCATTGCCTTCTCAAAAGGACATGAGACAAGCAGATGGGCTATTTTTCTCACTAATGATAATGGTTTCATTTTATTTATATCAATTTCCTTCATGAGATATCAATGGATTATTATTCGAGGGCAATAGGTTAAGAGTCAATGACTTGAGTACTGTCTCACATCTGACAGGTTCTGTGCAGAGAACAAGTTAAACATCTCAAGTGAAATTATTTTGTAATTGACACGTGGTTTGAGGAGACTTGAAGAAACAGCTGTACCGGATTTAACAAAAGCACAAACGATGGCTCATTCGGGCATTACACTGAGGTTGAGGAGGAGAATGGGATATCATAATAGTGATATTGAACGGGATTGGTGGGTGGCCAGGATATGGAAATGTAAATTTGTGCAGGACAGAAAGGATTATGGAGTTTGAGAACAGTCTGGTTCTTTCTCGCATATCAGTGAGTAATTTGTAAATAGTAATTGGCTTTATATATTTTATAAGGATAGGAATTTTTGATTGGAATCGAAGACATTGATTTCCATTTTCTAAAATTTACATATCATGAGCGAAAATTCAGTTCAACGCAGTTTAACAGTCAAAGAGAATGACTTATTAGGAACACCAACCATCGCAAGGGTGGGATAGTAACCACCTTGAATAATCCAAAGGATACTCTGGATCCACCATGTTAATAGTATCCAAAGCTGAGAAAGAAGGTAAAGACCCAAGGATATACTCCTGTCCATTGTTGGAATATTCAATTCTAATGTTCTCAGATTCTGATCCATTGTTGGAACGTTTGACTCTAATGTTCACAGATTCTGATCTCTCCTCCTCTTCTCTCTGGAGCTGCTGATCCCTGTTAGTGCTGTCGGTGATGCTCCCTCTCACACTATGGGATAATACATTGACAGAGCCCATTTATTGTTTATCGATGGAAACCTCCACTGGGATTATTAGAATCCACAGAGTTTGACAATAATCAGTCAGTGAACAAATATCTCCAACTAACCCCTTTCAATTCAATATTAATTTGCTTAAAATTCAAAAATAATGTTTTAAATTTACACATTCACATGGGCTATGTGGGAGTGACTGAGGGAAGGGATGTTGGAGATGGCAAATTGTTTGTGTGTAATCATTCAATCTGCCTTGGGTATGGGAATAATGACAGAGGATTGTTGGAACATGAACCAGTTTCTCCATTTATAAATGGAAACTTACAGCCTAAAATTATTGATCAATGATTATATTGATGAGTGACCTTTTTTAGTTTATAGTCTGATGGGAAAATGTGCTTAAGACAACGTGGATTACAATAGGCAAACTGCGTAGATATGTTAACAGAGAATTGTACGTGACAAATACAATTCAGATTGTTATTCGAGGAGCAGAAGAGGCAAGTGAGGCTCATGCTGTTGATGTTATTGATGTCAATGAACCATGATGAAGTATCATTTATTGGACTTCAACTACTATGTGATTATGACTTTGGGGAGGAGACAGAAATCAGAGAGAATCGGAGGAAATGGCTGCTGCGACTGGAGGGAGAGATAATAATATTGCCAGTCATCAGTATCGGAACGTGCCTCTTTATACATCATAAGGTCAGAATCATAACGCATCTATAGTGAGGGATGAGGACAGCCAACATCAACCACAAGACCAGAAGACAGAGGAGCAGAAATTTGGCCTTTCAGCAATTGAGTATGCTCCGCCATTTGATCATAGCTGTTAAGCTTCTCAACATCACTCTCCCGCTTTCTCCACATAACTCTTGATCCCCTTGACAATCAAGAACCTATCGATCTCAGTCTTAAATATACATAATGACCTGGTCTCAACAGCTTCTGTGGCCGTGAATTCCATAGATCCCCGACTCTCTGGTGGAAGAAGTTTCTCCTTATCTCTGTTCTAAAAGGTCTTCCCTTTATGCTGGACGTTCGAGTCCTAGTCTCTCGTTTCAATCGAAACATCTTTTCAAGATCCTCTCTATCCACGTCATTCAGTATTTGGTAAGTTTCAATTAGATGTCCCAGATCATTCTAAACTCCATCATCAAATATTGACCCAGAGTCCTCAAATGTTCCACATATGTTAAGCTTTTCATTCCTGGAACCATTCCTATGAATCTTCTCTGAGCATCCTCCAGTGTCAATGCATCCTTCCCGAGATACGGGGCCCAAAACTGCACACAATACTCCAAATGTAGTCTGACCAAAGCCTTATACAGCCTCAGACGTATATCACTGCTTTTATATTCAAACCCTTCTTAATTGAATTACATCATTGTATTTGCCTTCCTTACTACTGACAACCTGCAGTCTACCTTGAGAGACTCCTGGACTAGAACTCCCAGACTTCTGATTTTACTCTTAATATTGTAAATTGTCCATGCCTCTTGTCTTTCTGGCAAAGAGCACGACCACACACTTTTGCACACTGTACTCTATCGACCAGTTCTTTACCCAATCTCCCAAACTGCCTACATCCTTCTGCAGGCGAAGGTGAGGACTGCAGATACAAGAGATCACAGTCCAAAAGTGTAGTGCTAGAAAAGCACAGCCGGTCACGCAACATCCGAGGAGCAGGAGGTGCGACATTTCAGGCATAAGTCCTTCGTCAGGATTGAGGAGGGTAGGCGGAAGGGGGATGAAAGATAAACAAGAAAGGTTAAGGCTGGGGGGATGGTAGCGTGGAAGGCGACAGTTAGACGATGGTGGGTTGTGATCGTGAAGGTCAGGGAAGATGGACAGATTGGACAGTTCAAAGGGGCAGTGTGAAGTTGAAGTTTTCGGCCATAGGTCATTTTGTGTGTGTGTGTGTGTGTGTGTGTTTGTGTGTGTGTGCGTGTGTGTGTTCCAGAAATGTTCCCTGAAATGTTCCAAAACTTGACATTCTGTCTTCTCAATGCCTCAGTGTACAGGAGACAGCGAACAATGGACACAGTACAATGTCTACAGGTATGGAAGGATCCTTTGGGGCCTTGGCTGGAGGTGAGGGGGAAGGTGTAGCCTTGGGATGGCAATGGAAGGGGCTGGGAGTGGATGATGGCTTGGTTTGGGAGTGGGGGCGTTGGCCTAATGAGGGAGTCGTGGAGGGAAAGGTCTCTGCAGAATGCTGATAGGGGTGGGGAGGGAAATATATCTCTGGCGATAGGGTATGATTGGAGTTGGCAGAAATAGTGGAGGATGATGACTTGTATCTGGAGGTTGGTGGGATGGAAGTTAAGGACTATGTCGGTCTATCCTTGTTGTGGTAGGAAGGGTGGGGTTCAAGTACATAGGTTTTGGAAGCTGAGGAGAATCGGTGGAGCACCTTTCAGCATGCTCACCACCTCTTCAATGCTATCTGATCCTCTTCATATCTTTGTATTGTCTGAACATCAGGCTGTGGGTGGCACAGTGGCTTAGTGGTTAGTACAGTGCCAGGGACCCATGTGCGATTCCCACTTCGGGTGAATGCCAGTTTGGAATTTGCACATTCTCCCCATATCTGCATGGGTTCCCTGCGGGTGTTCTGGTTTCCTCCTACAGTGTAAACATGCGCAGATTAGGTGAAATAGGTATGCTAAATTGCCCAACATTACGTTATTAGTCAGCATAAAGTGGATCTGCTTGGTCTGCTTGGGTTACTCTTCGGAGGGGTGGTGTGGACTTATTTTGCCAAAAGGCCTGTTTCAATACCCTAGTGATTCTAGTAATAAAAATAAGCCAAAGGGCCCTCAGTTCTTTCATCTAGATCGTTAACTGGATAATGTGAAATTTGGTGCTCCCAACACTGAATCTTGTGGAACAATGCTTGTCACTGACTGCCATCGTGAGAAGGCACATTTTACCCTTACTTTCTGCCAGCTTCAATCGATGTTAGCACGTTACTTCTGACACCATGTGCCCCCTTTCTCAATAAACTCCAGTGTAGCAATTTGTCAAAGGACGTCTTGAGGTGCAGATAGATAATATCCATTGGTTCTCCTAATCTGCTCATTACTTCCTCAAAACATTCTAGTGGGTTTGTCAGGCATGACCGCCCCTTGATGAAACCATGCTAACGCTCCCTATTTTACCATTTACATCCAAGTATTCAGAAATCGCATCCTTCATGATGGATTTCAGGATCTTAACCACAACTGAGGATAGGTTAATCAGTCTGTAATTTTCTGTCTTCTGCCTTGTTAAATGGGGTGTCACGTTAGCGATTTTCCAGTCCACTTTGCCCTTTCCTGATTCTAGTCATTCCTGAAAGATCACAACTAACACTTGCACTACATCTTCAGCTATCTCCCTTACAAGGCTTGGGTGTAGTCCAACTGGTCCAGATGATGTATCTGCATTCTGGCCATTCAGTTTTTTTTAACCCATTCTCTTTGGTGATGACCACCACACTCCGTTATTCCCTTCACTCCGTTGAATTTTTGGGAAATTAATCGTGTCTTCCATTGTGAAGATTGACACAAAGTTCCTCAGCCATTCCTTTGTTCCCCGCCACTACCTCTCTGGCATCGTTTCCATAATCTACATTTGCCTCTGTATTGCACTTTATATATCTAAGTGGATAGCTTACCCCCTTATTTAATTTTCTCCATCCTTATACATTTTTGTTGCCCTCTGTTGGTCTTTGTAAGCTTCGCAATACTTTGGTTTCACACTGTCCTTCACCACATTATATGCTTCTCTTTTTTTTTGCTTTGATGCTATCCCTGACTTCCCTCATCAGCCATGGTTGCCTCATCCTCCCTCTACCATGCCTCTTTCTCCTTGCAATGAATCTCTGTTGTGTCTCCTAAATTACTCTTAGATCCTCCTGTCATTGCTGTTCTACTGTCTTTTCAGCTAGCCTATTCTCCCAGTCAATTCTAACCAGCTTCTCCCTTATGCCTCTGCAGTTGCCTTTGTTCAGCTGAAGTACTGTTGTCTCTGATTCTATCTTTTGCCACTCAAATTGCAGAAAAAATTCAACCATGTTATGATCGCTGCTTCCGACGGCTTCCTTCAATTTAAGCTCCCTTATCTAGTATGCCTCTTTGCACAGTACTAAAACCAGTATTTCCTGTTCCCTCATGGACTGCACCACCAGCTACGAAAAAAAAATCTTGTAGACATCCCATGAATTGCTTTTCTTACAATCAACTACCAAACGGATTTTCCCAGTCCCCTGCATATTGAAATCCCCCATGATCACTGTAACCTTGCATTTCCTATACATCTTTTCTATCTTCTGATGTATCTGATGGCCCAGCGCCTCAGTACTGTTTGGAGGCCTGTATATGACTCCAACTGTGGTTGCTTTAACATTGTCCTTCCTCAATTTTACCCATGCAGATTCTATGCCATCTGATCCTATGTTATTTGTTACTCTTGATTTAATTTCATTTCTTCCTAATAAGGCAACCCCAACTTGTCAGCCCACCTGCATATCTTTTGTATAGGGTGCATATCCTTGAACATTTAGCTCACAAACCTGGTCCCCTTACAGCCATGTCTCCTTGATGCCCATCACGTCATACCTGCCAATTTCGATCTGGGTCACGAATTCAATTACCCTATTCCTTATAATGCGTGCATTCAGATATACCACTGTCAGTCCTGTATTAACCATCCCTCCTCTCATTGGCATTCGTTTTCCAGTGTGCTTGAAGTTTGTTTGTTAATGATTTCTAGATACTCTGTCCTATTTATGTCTGTGATGGAGATTTTAATAATCCATCGTGAATTCTGCACTCTTGCCTCCTCTTTTAATTCAGGTTTCTAATTACCCCTATAACTAATTCCCGATCTCCCACCCCCACCACCACTCCTATTCCATTTACATCCCTGTCTACAGCCCTAATTATGCGATTCATTAGGACTCTGGTCCCAGCATGGATCCAATGAAGGATGTTCCATCAGAACAGGTCCTTTCTTCCCCAGAAATGAAATGTGTTTATTCAACACAAAATACAGGCACAAAACGATTTTCTGGACAAACCAAAATATGAAATGTACAAAGAGATAAGATTGTTAAAATACACTCATGATATCGAGCTATATGAAGTGAAATGTGGATTACTAAACCATGGAAGTGGTGTGCAAGATTTTTCAGTCATTTCTTGACCCACAGCGGAGGTGCTGATATCCCCTCTGACAGTGATCCCCGTCACTGAAATTCTCTGGCCCAGTCTCTCGCACAGTGACTCAGGAGGTTATCAGTTCCTGCTACAGTTGGCACAGTCTATTGAAATAAATCCACCTTCTCTCTGGAGCCAGTCAATTGGTCTATTGGATTCTGTGTAGATGTCAGCCACTCAACCCTGTGATATTATAGGAGATAAATGATCTGGGATCACAACCAGTATCAGCATGGTGCTCACAGGAAATCTCGTCCAAAGAGCTTGCGGTTCAGGGGAATTTTTAAATGAAACTTCCATCTTCTGTCTATTTCTCCTCTATCTAATTTCATCTCCGTTTCACACCCCTTCATTTCTCACTCAGTCTGTCACTCCGTTTTCTCTCCTCTCTGTTTATCTCCCTTCACATTCTCTCTTTCTATTTCATTCTCTCTCTCTGTCTATCTCCAATAACTCTCTCTGCTTTCAGATAGCATAGGTGGAGAGCTCGTGGGAGTATGAAGGACTGAATGGCTTCCGTCTGTGCTCTATTAATTCTGAGGTTGTCTGACCCACAATAATAACGTTAGGTGCCCGTAGAGATAAGTTGGTTCAGTGAAGGACACATGGCACAATCATCGATTATCTCTTGCTGTTCTCTGGTACACAGCGACTTCGAAATATCTGTTCAAATAAAATAGATTGAAATTCGAACAGTCCGGAGGACATTCGCCAGACGATATTGCAATCAGGATTTAATAAACAGTTGCCCCACACAAAATGTGAATTTGCCTGATAGCTTGTCCTCTCAATTAACACTCCCTAGCTCCTGCCTGATACTGACGTAACTTGCCTTACTCCAATTCCATAGCTTCTCAAAAGGTCATCACGTATCCATGTTCTTAGCTATCTTAAAACTGAAGGAGTTTCCAAAATGATTCCACAATGTTGTCCCCCTGAAATGTCATCACCTGTCCAGGCTCATTAGCCAATATGAGGTCCAGTATGGCCCTGCCTGTAGTGGACTATCCACATACCGTTTCAAGTAACCCGCTTAGATGCACCAAACAAATTCTGCCCCATCTAAGCTATTGCTCTCATGGAGTCCCAGTCAATATTGGGGATGTTGAAGTCACTCACTATGACAACTCTGTTTTTATTACACCTTTCCATAACTGGCCCACACATTTGTTCTCAAAGTCTCGGTGGCTGTTGAAAGGACTATAGTATAATCCGAACAACAGTAATTGCATCAATCTTATTTTTGTGCAGTACTCATATTGCCTCAGTGGATGTCCCCTCCAGTGTGACCTCTCTGAGTGCAAATGCAACATTATCCCTGATTAGTAATACAGATCCTCCACTTCTTTCACATTCCTCTCTATCTCGTCTAACACAACAAAACGCTGGAACGTTGAACGCCAGTCCTGTCCCTCTCCAAACTAACCGCCTGTAATGGCTGCAACATCATGGTCCCATGTATTGAATCAGGCTGTAAACTCATCTGCCTTACCCATAATAATCATTGCGTTGACATAAACACACTTCAGCCCAATGCCATCAGATCCTGAGTCGATGGGATATACACAAGAAGGACGGGATGGACCTTAATTGGCAGCAATCTCCGATATGTGGATCATTGGGATTTGCAGGTCGGTAAGATGTACGCAAGAAGGACGGGATGGACCTGAACTGTTAGCGATCTCCTGGCAGGCAGGTTTGCTGCTGTCACTCAGGAATGTTTAAACTAGTGTGGCCGTTGTGGGAGGGGTCAAAGTGGGAACCAGAGCAGTACGTCCACAAGTACAGGACTGAGGCGGGGTTGGCTACTAATCCCATTACAGCTAAAACCAACAACAAACAGGCAGAGGTTACTGAACATAATGGGCCTGGCAGTCTGAAGTACGCTGATTATAATGTGAGGAGTATGACAGGCAAGACAGACGAACTTGGAGCTTGGGTGAGTATATATAACCACTATGTTAATATTATAGAGATTTGCTTGAGGGACTCGGGAATCCCTATGATACACATATCGGAAATGTTGCCTCATCTACCAGCTCTTTGCCCATGTATTTAGTTGCACTACCATCCTATTACTAACCCCATTGGCACATGGAATAGTCTTGTCGCACCAAAATCTCAATATCATTTCAGTACAACTCCGGCAAGACTTTTATTTCCTTAAATTGGACAGACTTGACAATAAATACTTAAGTGTCAGTTCATTAACTGGGAGAGAGGAGTCCTCTGAATCAGTCCAGTGATGACAGGATCTGATATCTATCACCTCCATCAAACCTGCTTGACAACGAACACCATTTTTCCAGAGCGGCTGGTAGAGGAGGAGGAATGAAGCGAGGGCTGCCGGGAAGGTTAGGGTTTAATTTATATCTGGGCAGTGGCTATACCGAGATACTACACATGTATCTCCCTAACGCCCCCCTCCACTAACCGGAAGAAAAAGTTCCTGTAAGGTAAGGCTTTTATTTTTTATCCAATTGTTTTATTTATTTAAGTGTATTGTTTGGTTTTAGTTAGTTCATATAAAGTTAAGCTTACAATGGCAGGGGATGTCAGACCCGTGGCATGTGACTATTGCTTGATGGGGGAGCTTAGGAACGTGTTTGACGTTCCTGACTCTTACACCTGCAAGAAGTGTGTCCAGCTGCAGCTGTTGTTTGACCGCATGACGGCTCTGGAGCTAAGGATTGACTCACTGTGGAGCAACCGCAATGCTGAGGAGGTAGTGGATAGCACCTTTAGTGAACTGGTCACACCGCAGGTTAGGATTGCTGAGCGAAACAGTGAGTGTCTCCAGATACCACATGATGCAGAAATAACACATCCCCGACCCCGCATCGTTATTGTATTAAGCTAGTGCTGAATTTGTTTTTTTTTATTTTTAACTGTTTTTATATCTCTGCTCATGCAATTTGTAACCAATAGATGAACAAAATTCAATTTAAGGCAGATTCATATTTCACAGAGTCCCAATTAGCCTTTCAAATCACATTCTTCCTTTGTCAAACTTGCACATTACCATCTGAAAGAATTCTGGCAGACTTGTCAGCAAGTTCTCTCCTTGACAAATCATGCTGACTCAACCCTGTTTTACGATGCACCTCCGAGTACTGCATTACAAGGTCCCAGTTCTTCAGCGAAATATCCCAGGCCAAGCCATCTCCAGCTGCTTCATCAATATCCTTCCCTCCATCATAAGTACAAAAGCGTGAATCTTCAATGACAAATGTGCAATTAATACCGCCCACAACTCCTCAGTTGAAATTTGACATAGCATAATCAATTAGAGATTGGGATACTTTAGATTTAGTCCTGTGCAATGAGAAAGTCTAATTAATAACGTTACTACAATGGACCCTGTGAGATCTGACAGTTGCGTAGTTCATTCTGAAACTAGAGATTGGAATTTGAACAAAGAAAACTAAAAGGGTATGAGTGGCAAGTTGGCTGAGTTGGCAAGTTGGTGGCTTGGGTAAATCACTAAAAGCTTTGCCAGGAGACAGGCAATAGCTAGAATTTGAAAAGATGCATCATTTATAACACGCATACTTTCTTCAAATACATAAAAATCTAATTGAAGAGATAAATCAGCCATGGCTAATGAGGCTGGTACAATTGCAACATTTAAAATGCATCTGGATGGGCATATGATTAAAAAAGGGTTTAGATGGATATGGGCCAGGTGGTGGCAAATGGGAAGATATGAGATTGGAATATCTGGTTCAGCATGGACGAGATGGACCGAAGGGTCTGTTTCCGTGCTGTACATCTCTATGACTCTACTCTGCGGCCTCATTGTTAATAGTGGGCTCGAAAACCCGATTAATGACCGATGTCAGGCTAACTGCCTTATGATTTCTTGTCTTTTGCCTCCCTTCCTTCCTGGCACAGAGATTTTACATTCCGATTTTCCAGTTCTCTGTGACGCTCCCTGAGGACATTTATTTCTGAAAATCCACCACCACTGCCCCCACAATCTTCTCCTCTATTTCCTTCAGGACTTTGGGTTGTTATCCTTCCAGTCTGTGTGATTTATATATCTTCCAACATTGCAGCTTCCACAGCACATTCTCATCAGCACCTACCACTGCACTGTCTTGAGGTTCTGGAATGCTGCTAGTTGTCAACCATTGTAAGGACTGATGCAAAGCACCTATTCAGTTCATCCTCCAATTATTTGTTCTCCGTTTCTCTGTAGCTGAACTCGTTTTCAAGTTGTCCAATGTTCACTCTTGCATCTCTTCCTTTTATAGATCTTAACTAATCTCTTGCAGTCTCCTTTCATATGGGGATCTAAATTATACATCCATATTCTCCACCTTATTGTTTATTTTAAATTATCCTCTGCTGCTATAGAAAGGCTTCCCAATGTTACAGAGACTGAGGGAGAGTATTCCAGGGAATTGACTGCAGAAGGCAACATGTAACTACACTAATCCTGTTAGCCATCATTGGGTTGCATGGTGACACAACTCTGCTGCCTCACACTGCCAGTGACTCGGGCCCAATTCCAATCTCTGGAGCCTATCTGTGTGACGTTTGTACAATCTCTCCATGTTTGCATTAGGAGCATTAACTCATTTTGCCTCTCCACTGTCTATCTCCGTGTTTATGCCATCGGCAGTATTTCTGCTTCAGGTCGATGAAGAAATGCGGCAAATGCAACTGATTTTTGGAAAAGCGACCGTGGTGTTGAGGCTGCCCTGGGTGGTCTGGTGACTTGCCTGGCCACTTGTCTGAACGCAGTGTCACTGGTTCCCAAGTTATCCCTCTCAGAGCCTCAGTCCATCCATTACTGCATGCAGCCTTTCCTAGAGCCACTCCTGAGACTCCTCAAAACTCATCGCCTGGCACTGGATGCCCCCCAAGCAGGGATGTGTACCCATAGACACTGGGCACTTTGTGACCCACTAGGGATGCTGGGTAAGGACCCTGCCTTTGAAAGGAACAGAATAACTACAATTCAATTGAATAGCAAAGCAGGGTAAATGGGCTGAATGGCATCCAATAGCGTGGTATTCATCCAAACCATGCTTGGACCAGAGTTCTAGGGGATCACACATTCAGGGCTGCAGACGGGGCTTTAAACTAAATAGTGTGAGGGTGGGCAAGGTCAGTTAATGGCGGAATTAGAAAACCCGAATTAAAGGAGGACGCAAGAGTGCTGAATTCAGGAGAAGTTATTAAAATCGCCAACACAGATAAAAATATGACAGGGTATGTGGACAGTGTTAGCAATCAAACTTCAAGCACACAGGACAAACGAATGACAACGTGAAGAGGAACTGTTAATGCAGGACTGGAGGCGTATATCTCTATGTATGCATTGGAAGGAATAGAGTAAATGAGCTTGTGGGGCAGGTCAGAATTGGCAGGTGTGACGTGGCGGGCATCACGGAGACATGGCTTCAAGGGTATCAGGATTGGGAGCTGAATATTCAAGGATATTCATCTTATTGAAAAGATAGGCAGGTGGGCAGAAGAGGTGGGGTTGCCTTATTTGTAAGAAATAAAACTAAATCAATAGTAAGAAATTAAGTAGGGTCAGATGATGGGGGATCTGTGTGGGTAGAATTAAGGTATAGAAAAGGTAAAAAAAAAACATAATTGGAGTCTTGTACAGGCCTTCAAACAGTAGTCAGGAACTGAGGCACAAGATACACCAGAAGAGAGCAAAGGTGTGTAGGAAAGGCAAAGTTAGAGTGATCATGGGGATGTTAAAAAGGAGGTTGTTGAGAGGGAGGACGGGCTCAGCCAGTTGGAGGATGGTGGTGTTGTTTGGGTGCAGTTCAGTCCTTTGTTCCAGAAAGAAGTGGAGAGTCTAGAGACCATCCTAATGTGAAGGGGGGTGGGGGGTGGGGTGGGGAGGGGTGTTGGTGGATGTGCAATGGGATGGTACGTCCATGGGAAAGAGGAGGTGAATGGAACCTGCAAAATGGAAATTCTAAAATTGGTGTAAAGTGTAAGAAGAATCACCGATGTACGTGGGCAGGGACTGGACCAGGAGGGATTACTAAGTAAAAGTAGGAAGAGATGAGTTGTTCGTAGCAGGTACAGACTGAACCAATGTGTCTGCCTGGGCAAAACTGTTTCTGGATATCTGGAGAAGATGGAAACGAACTGTGCTATCAGAGGGCGATCAGCTTGGTGCCATTGGCTGGTGTCTGGGAGGGCAGTGTTCGGGGGGAGTGGAGGAAGGGATCACCAAGAGAAATTAGATCAGTTATCACGGTTGATACAATGTCCTGATGTGCCATGGTAGGGGTCATGGTCTAAGAAACGACTTGCGATATGTTTTTTCTATCATTTGATTCTTTTTAAGATTGTGCAGTTATTCTGAATGTCTGCATCTCCATCAAGTGCAGGCCACATGTACTTTCTCGCCTAGTGTGGCGTCTCAACAGTTTTTCAACATTTTTTTTTACAGTATGTGCAACAATGAGCGTTTGTTCTAATAATTTGCTTCCAATTCAAGGAAAACGTGAGAATATGATTTTGAACACTGGCAGTGTGTCCATTACGTACAATTTAACTGAATCTTTATCCTCATCACACTCACTCTTTCAAACAAACAATGAGTGAATCCGTAAATTCCGCAGATGTTTTTTTCAGCTCTGATGATCGTTGGGAATGTTACAAAGGACATACTTCAGTGTCATGGAAAATTCCAGTTTAAGGTGCCAAATCCTGGTCCATCCTAAATTATTCACAAGTTTTATAAAAAAAAACTTGCAGAGGTGGCAGAGTGTACGTAAAGGGAGAATTCAGCTCTGTGTTCAAAATGCTATTTCTGGCTCCCTCATAAAAGACCTTAACTACATCACTCTGTAAATTCACCAAAATAAGAACAGCAAGACTGTCCAACTATTTCCATTGCTGTGAGCATTGTGTGGTGAGGAATACAATCTCCAAGGTTACACAGCATCCTGGCTTGAAGCAATATCATTGTCCCTTCACTGTCAGTTGTTCAGAGTCCTGTGACTCTCTTTGAAACTTATCAGTTAGTGTCCCTGCACCACGAGGATCATTGGGGTTCACCACCACATTCTGAATGGAAATTAGACACAGGCAAAAAATGCTGGTCTTGCTAACGGAATTCACCTCACAAGAACAACTAACAAGAAGCTGCTCTATTAAAGGCATCCATTCTAACCGATCTGATTTCTAACGCAGTTTTAATTAGGCTTTTACTTTGACCTCAGCATCTGACCTTTCTGTAACTCTATGAAACTTCCACGATTGCTTTCGCAGCGCTGATTAAAAATCACGTTTGCAATTTGTGCTCATCATTCTGAAAGGGAGAGCATTTGTGCAGTTAAGAATGTTTTCATTATTGGTCAGTATCTATAGCAACGTACAAACTAAGATCAGGAGTAAGTGATTGGACAACTTGAACCAAGTCTGCCATGCGATAAGATCATGGATGATCTGATTGTGGCCAGAAACACACATTCCTGCTATGCCCTAAAACTTTAATTCATAATTCATAGCTGATAAACTGTCTGACTGTGTCTAAAGAATATTCAATGTCTTACCTTCCATCATTCTCTGGGAGGGAAGTTCCCACAGACGCAGAACCCTTTGAGATGGTTAAAACAATCACCAACTCCATCACTGGGATATTCTCCAGTTTCCAGGAGTCCATCCATTTCTGGAAATCTCTCACACAAATTGAAATATTGTTTCAGCATTCAACTTGAATAGACTACTCACAATATTATGGGTTTAAACGGGATCATGTGTCATTTGCCTAAACGCCAATTGATCCAAGGCCAATCTGACAATGTTTCCTCCAGAGGTAAATGCTCCTGACAGGAATCAGTTGAGTGAATCTTCTCTGGACTGCTTTTCATGTCATTGTGCCCTCAGCTCTCCTGAAATAGTCTCACCATACCCTGCAAAACTGTAGGAAATCTTCCCGACTCCTGAATGTATTCTCTCTCAAAATGTTTGAAAATTTATATTGCCTCTCTATGATGTGCACGCAAAGTGTTTTTGTTTTTGTGATCCAAGTGCCTGATTCCTCTGTTCCGCTGCTTTGCAATCTCTCCATTGGATTAATGCACTGTTTTTCCATTCAAACCACCAATCTATTCAAAAACAGACACATTTTTCCTGCTCAGCCCCATATACCAATATATCATTCGCTTGACCCACTTTGAACTCTCTATAATATTATGAAGTGGAGGTCAACATCCGTCTGATAATTAACAGCAATGCACCCAGCGAAGATCTACACGCCTTATAATATGGTGAGGGACTGTTTCAAGTGATGTAACTCACCTCCTTTTTGACACCCAGTTTGTTATAAAGGAGTGGTTCAATGAAATGGAATCCTTTCACGCATTCTGTAATTAACAATTACTAATTGCCTGTCTAGGAGTAACATCGTGGCTCAGGGGCGAGCACTGCTACCTCACAACGCTAAAGACCCAGGTTCGATTTCAGTCTCTATGTGGAGTTATCACATTCTATTCGTGTCTGCGTGGGCTTCAAACATGTGCTCCTGTTTCCTCTCACAATCCAAAGATGTGCAGGTTACTTGAATTGGGCATGCTAAATTGCCCATAGTGTTCACGGATGGGAAATTAGGTGCATTAGTCAGGGGTAAATAGAGTTAACAGAGTGCAGAATGCATCTGAGTGGTTTACTCTTTGGAGGGTCAGTGTGGTCCTTGTTTGTCTGAAGGGACTGTTTCCCTACTCTAGGTATTTTATGATTCTAACTTTAACAGTGAACAAATCACTAACAAACTGAACAATCTCTCTGTAACTAACTACTTATTCTGGAATAAAACAAGATTTTCCTGATAAGTGGTTTCACTAATGCGGATTCCACTCATAAATCCATTATTAGTAAGAACAAAATTAAACTTAGTTTTTCAAAGTTCATCCAGAATGGACTTCCTTGAAATTTCTGTAGCTTATTCCCTTGTGTTTCTCTGTCTGAAATGCCTTCTCCGTTGTTTTCTGGTTTCAAGAATATTTGTGCAGCATGTTTTGCACCTTCATTGATGGATAGAGCTTTTTCGGCAAAGCATGGGGATCTTTTGTGAGCCCCCAATATTTCTTTCAGAAATGACAATTCCCTGTCATCATTTTTTCAGCTAGCAGTTGACTCTCCCCCCTCTGTGCATTTGCCTCTCTGTTATACATATTTCCTTGGCACAAGAAACTCGTATTATATGATTGGTTTCATATTGTTAACACTAAAATGAATCCTTAATCTCCAAGTGCCGTTTTAAGTTGATTGGCAGCATTTGAACTGTTGCCTGGATAAAAATGCTGCTTGGGCCTACTAACTGAACGGGTTTGATCCATTCTGTCAATGTGGGCACCTGCAAACTGCTTACCCACAGACATTCGTTCTTCTGTTTAATCACAGAAAAGCACCTTACCTTTTCAAAGGTCATCATGGTATTGTCCAAAATTTTGCAAGTTCGCAGTTTTTACGCACCAATAGACTGATATACGCACTGATACCTCCACCTCTATAGTAATAGTCCGATCAAAAAATCCTGATTACGATTTTTAAAAAATCTTATTTCAAAATCAGCCAGCTGTCCATTCTTCTCCATATTCCTGTCTTCTTTTCTTATTCTTGGGGATTCTGCTTCGCAAGTCTTTGGCTGATGAAGGGCAGATCTTTCTGCTGCCAGGCTGGACTTGTTGGCGGCTTGCTGCTCTGGTCAACTGTTCAAAATGTTTGATATTATACCCCAAAAGATTGGATTGTTTCATTGGTTTTAATATTGTCAAATCACTACAAACTTGATTAGCATTTGGCATCTTGGCACATTATTTTAACTGATTGGCTGAATTTGAATTTGAGCTTGTCTCATAGCAACCCATGTACTGCTAGCTGTTTGACCAAATATTACATTTTTAAATTTTTCCAGTACTCTGGCCAGTCTTTCAACTCTCTTGAAGGTATAGTTCACTTAAAAAATCATAACTGTCCACCCTATGTAACCCTCTGTTTATCTTATATAGATCAATTCAGACAGCTCTCAACCTTCTTCGCTCGAATGAAAACAGCGGCAACTACCTCAGACTTTCCTTGCTCGACCTTCCCTCCAAATCAGGCAACATCCTTGTAAATCTCCTTTGAACCCTTTCCAAACCTTCCGCGTCCTTTCTGTAATGCACCAAGCAGAAATATACACAGTTCTCCAAGTGTTGTCACACCAGAGTTCTGTGCACCTGCAGTATGATCGTGTGGCTCCAAAATTCTATCCCTCTTCCAATAAAAGCTAACATACTGTATGCCTTCTTAACAAGCCTATTAACCAGATTGGCATCTTTCAGTGATCTACGTACATTGACACCGAGATCTCTCTGCTCATCGACACTGCCAAGAATCTTACCATTGGCCCAGTACTCTTTATTCCTTTTGCTCCTTCCAAAGTGAATCACCTTACACTCTTGCACATTAAACTCAAGTTGCCACCTCTCAGCCCAGCTCTGCAGCTTACCCATATCCCTCTGTATCCTGCAACATATTCAGCACTATCCACACTTCACCAACCTTAGTAACATCATTAAATTTACTAACACATCTTTTTATGCCCTCATCGAGGTAATTTATAAAAATGACAAACAGCAGTAATCCCAAAATGATCCTCTGTAGGAACTACAGTTTGTGGTGTAGTCTGTGAAAACAGAAAGCATCGATTTTGTGCCTCTGCCATTTTTGGGTTTTTCATCGTTACCTTGTCAGTTTCATCCTGCAAAGAGCCATCACTTCGTTTCACTCTGCGCTTCATTTTTATGTACTAGGGAAAGCTACTGGTATCAGTATTTATGTTTCCGTTCATTTCCTGTCATAGCTTCTTTACTGTAGTGTGGTAACCCTTTGCTTTTTTTGTTTGTTTTCATGAATTCACAGGAAGAGGGCATTGCTGCGTAAGGCCGGCATTTATTGCCCATCATTGATTTCCCAGAGGGCAGTTAGAAGTTATCTACATTGCGGTGGGTCTGTAGTCATGTATAGGTCAGACCAGCTAAGGATGGCAGTTTCCTTCCCCATAGGACATTAGTGAATCAGTTGAGCTTCTCCTGACAATCTATACATGTTCACAATTAGTTTGTTATTCCCAAATTTAAATTCAGATTCCACCATCTGTCATGGCAGTATTCGAATCTAGCTCCTCAGAACATTATCTGGGTCTCTCGATGAACAGTTCAGCTATAATGCACTAGGCCATTGCCTTACTCAATCCTGTGGAGTGTGACTAACTTGTGCAATATGATTTTCCCTAGTTATTTCCCTCATGCTGTCATTGAATTCCTTATCTAGACATGGATATTTTTTCTCTGTCATGCAATTCCTCTTCTCTCACAAAAATATTTTAATTGAGAGGTATTTAGTATCCGCTTATTTATTTGCCAAATTTCTTCATCTGTCCTGCCTTTGACTGTTCCTCCACCCCCCACCAACATCGTCCTTAGGCCACTGTAAGTATTATTACCCAACACTAAGGCTCTCATATGTGACTCTGTTTTCACTCTTTCAATCTAAGTTTGAAACTACAGTATGTTGTGGTCATTCTTTCCAAGAGGATCCTTTCCTGCAAGATCGTTTTTCACTCCTTCCTTATATCAAATCTAAAGTACCCTGCTCTCTGGTTGGCTCCATGACATGTGTTCTCAGAAACAATTCTTCATATACTCTACGATTTGTATTTGGAGCCTACCCTTTGCCAAGTTGATTAATTGATTCAATATGCACGTTTATTCCACCGCTGTTAACTTGTCACGAACCCTCACTATTTCGGACCTCAGAAGTACTTTGGGGAGACAGTGGCTGAAAATTAGTCTTCCAAAGAGGTTTCTTCCCTTGCTTTTTATTTGCACCTGGACTAATTTTCATTTTGTTCCCTCGTGCCAATATAATTTCTTAATATAGCCTTGGTGTCATCCTTAACCAATACACCAATTTCATCTCCTTTAGCTTCATGTCCATCCTTTCGGAATACCGAGTACCCATGGACAGTTCACTGTCCAGTCCTGATCTGCCTGTAACCATGTTTCAATCACCTTATTAGGTCATACCCATTTATCTCTAATCTACTGCCAGCTCATCAATTTTATTCCAAATGTTGTGTGCTTTTAGGCCTCAGGTTTTTAAATAAGTATTTTTTAATTTGTTTTTCCACTTTGATATTTTGTTGAGTATGAGCTTCCTGATCTCACACACCTCACTCCTTCACTAACCCCATACATTCCATCATCTTCATTTGTTAATCTCTGACACACATCTCTATCATATATTCCCACCTCCAACTCACATTTTGGACTGATTTGATTCCTTCTCGCAGCATGGTCATGAGTCTGGCCGTGGCTGATGTCCTACTCACCTCTACCTTCTGCTCAGTTCTTAACCTGCTGATTTGTTTCCCCCCTCCTGGTTTATTAGCTTAAATCAAACCAATTTGCACGAAAAACCTCCCCACTAGGATGTTGGTGCTCGTCCAGTTAAGATGCAAACGCTCAATTTCTTAAAACCCCCAACTGTCCTGAAGAGCGCCAATGATTCAGAAATCTGAAACCGTCGCCGCTGAACTAGCTGTTTTCCCAAAATGTTAATTGTTACCTAATCCCTATCCTTT